>NC_071088.1:34330000-34630000 GCF_027358695.1 Spea bombifrons
AATACCTGAGATGAAAATACTCATAACAGGGTTATTTTCAGGCCAGCTCGGTCGCATACTGTGCTGGGTATGTAAAGCATTCTGCATCTGCAATCCTCAAAAGCTTTCTTTGTTCATAGGAAGCTAAAGTATTTTTGCACAGTGTATTAACATTCTATTCCAAATGAATACTCACAAAACGAGCACATAATGATGTTTATATCGGTAAACCTTGGAAAAGAATATTACTGAAACTATCAGAGTTCGACGCAGTGTCTCTGGGTGAAGCCCTACATCCCTGAGGCTCCTTGCCACTTTCTTCCTTCTCTGGCCAAGGGGAGCGGTGTTTGGTCAAACCAACTTCCCACCTACTAAAGGCTGTGAGTTCTGATGAGTGTTTCTTATTATATGGTTGGCTTTCATTTCCATTCATTTGTTCCATAATATAAACGGAAACGAGACACGGCTACTTAGGTCCAAATAGATAAGGCCTGCCTCAACTCAGCTTGCAGGTAGACCTGAATTCGGAGTTGCTCCATACGACGTTGTTAATTAATAAATGATATAAACCTTCATATACACAGGAGGCTAGTAAGACGGAGTGCCCAGATTCCTAGGCATTATGTTTAACTCTGCTGGGAAGATGGAATCGTGAAACAATCATAGCCAACAATAGAATGTCTATTGTGTTTACGAGCTACAGATCCCCAGATCCTTCTGTCCCATCCTCTAGAATCTCACACTCTTTGGAGTATAAGTGGATCACTATTGTCAAATGGACATGTATATCAACGGCATAAAATATGTTTATAAATTAAATTGTGTAAATAAAATTCATTATCCTTCTAAGTGCTTTACTCAATTACACGTCTAGTAGGGTTGGATGGAAGATCAGAATTCCACCCCGATGGAAATACCACAGGAAAAGCAGAAACGTTAAAACGGACAGAAAATGGCCACTTCCGTTCACTTTTCCTAAATGTGAATGTTACGACGGACGTGATGCAAAGAGCTATAGAATCTCTAGGTAGATTGTTTCAGCAATTTTCATAGGACTCAAAGTGTCTCTTTCCCGCAGTTTTTGGATAAGGGTGGAAATGCTTGTCCCTCCGTGATAGATGGCTACAATAAGCATGCCTCCCAACTGTCCCACTTTGCATGGAACAGTCCTGATTTTTGCTACTCTATCCCGCTAGGCTCTACCTCTGTCCCAAATAGCGGGATTTTAGCTCAGCGGGATTTCCCAATTTCATTCTTGGGTGTCTGGGACCTGCCTGTTGCTGCAGGAATGAAAAAGTGACATACCTTGTGTCCTTGTGTACACGCCATAGCGACATCCATATTGGCTTAAGAGGTTTATAAACAGAACGCTTTAATTCTCTCAGAGGATTAATTAACTGTATGAGTGCCAAGCATCAAGAACTCCATTAGCATTCAAAGTATGGAATGCTTTCAAACAATGTTATACTTCATTTTCCCTCATCAGATGCTGAGATTCCAATGTTTAAATACCATTTGGCATATCCCGCAAGGCACTATGCACATGTAAACTGTCCTATTAAATAACTCAGTAGTCGAAGTACAAGGTAAAAAGCTTTTAAAGGCAGTACCTGAAACATTGAAACATTGAATGCTACACCCGACGTAAAATAACAGATATTAATTATTTGGAATAAGAAGGGTTATTTGTATGGTACAGGAATGCAACAAATGTTGGATTCCTTGCAGAATAAAGTCTGATGTTTCTTAACCCTTTGATTGCTGGAGGATTGTGAAACACTCTGCCATCTCATTTGCTACGTGCACTTCTGGCCCTTTTAGGGTTAATAGTTTTCGAGCTCAGATAAATTGTGTGATTTATCGCTAATGCTCCGGGGATGCTAATGATCAGGCTCCAGATATGTGCCTTTCATCGGGACCTTGGATCTATGGTCTGGACCACGCCAGCTGTTTCCCATGACAACCGAGAAGCATAGGTTTCATTATTTCTTTATTCTTTAGACATGTGACTTCTCTTTCACATAATAGTTTTGTGATATGTTTTATGAATATTCCACACCGTTATGGTCTTCAAAAAGAGTATATTTAAGATCCTATGTGGCACTGAGATGTCCTAGTAAGAAAATGAAATAAACAAAAATAAATGATATATATAATTTACAAAAAGTACATAAACAAGTTGAATAAAAAATATAACAAATACAACTTTCAGTTAAAAAAATGGAATCTTTAGGATGATTACGAAAATTGCCAATAAAATAATTAAGTAAGCTGTTATATGGGGACTGCTGTATGACGGCCGTTATAAATTTAGGTTAAATATAATACGCCTGTCTTTATTCCAATTGGCAGAGAGCATTAGACAAAGATACTATTGCTCGATATGAAATGCGGGTCTCGGAACAGAAAGAATCAGTCACTTGGTGAAGAAACAAAGATTATAAAGAAGACCATTGTGCGGCCATACCAGGCCCTCATTAACCAGACTTAACCCTTCACCCCTTAAGAGCCACATTGTGGTACAATTTCCACATTATCCATGGCTTTGCCGTCACGTGGGTGCACGAGCTGCTGAAATGTCATTTAAATTGCAGAGAAAAAAAAACGGAGCCGTCGCAAGTGGCATGTGGTTCAATAATCTGCAATTGTGTGAATCCTGAAAGGGATAAATTGATATTCCGATAAGGCTTCACAGCACGTCAAATTTTTACAACAAGCTGGGGACATACGGAGATGCTGATCATCTGACGGGAAAAAAAAAAAGGGCAAAGTCATGTAATCAGCATGAAATTCTCCTCGCGTTTGTCAAGTACAATTAAGCCTCTCGTCATTTCTCACACGTCATCTCGCAACCGATGTAACACTTAGCCTCTAAATATATGCAGATGAGGCCGCGAGGGGCGTGGTTAATGCAGATAACACTCCAGGAAGCCAGCTGGCAGGGCAATATGGAGGGTTAACCCCTCAAATGCCTGGGAGAATATGGCTCTCCCTTTGCCAAATTGGCAAATGTCATTCACTTTGCCTGCAAAAAAGGTTGAAATTCTGAGAAACATGCAGTGTCCAAAACCTTTCTCGACACAAGCTTACATTTCAGTAGGGAGTATATCCTCCCCGTAGCCCTAAGTCTGTTGGGACAGGACCTTAACAAATTCTCTCTTATTTCCGTACATGCACCGCATTAAGTAGCTTCGCCTCCGTTCACCAAAATCTGTAACACAAATCCATACTTTCAGAAAATATAATAGGATTGTCACCAAGGTTATAGATCCGGTAGCAAATGTCTCAAAATACAAAGTTCTACTCAATCTTGTGACACTTGTATCCAAATTATCAGTATGATTATCACAGGATTCTCCATTGTTTGTGTGTCACGTGTTATTAAATGAACTGATGAGAGGTGTTTTGTTTTGGAGGTTTTTTGGAAGCTGGTAGGTTCTTGGAAATGGGAACTGCGAACCTATATTGTAATAAGAATTATTGCATCATAGTCTGTGATGTCTGCGTGTTTCTGGAGAGAGATCTGGCAATGCCTGGCAACACTGCCATCTAGTGGTGGAATCATTCTTGCGCAGACACGTTTGTCCTTAGCCTTTTATATATAACTCGTTTTAGGACTTTTTGTTCAGCACTATTTATTGTAATTTCTAATTTCATTAATTATGAACGCTGATTAAATATTAAAGCACTTTCAATGTAAGCATAGATCGTCCACAATTCCCTACTACACTGCAAAAGTGAGATGCCTCAAATGATTTCATTCGCTGGACTAGAACTCCCATGCTAGCTTTCTATCTAGTCTAGCTACGCATTGTTGGAGGTATAGTCCGCCAACAGCTGAGAAGTTGCAAAAGACTAGCTCTAGAGACTCTTAAGCCTGTGTGCTATCAAAAGCATATGTTAACAGACAGTATGACAGTACGTATCAACCATTTGACACATCTAGTTTGAATTTCCCTTCTGTAAAACATCACTTGGTCTTGTCTTAAAGTCAGGATAGCCCTGTGCCTATCCTAAGTATGTTTAACCTTTTACCACTTCTGCTGGAAGTCTGCTCCACTTATGTACCTTCATGTTAGGAGAAACGTGACCACAATACAGTCCTCTAGAGGTTTTTAAGCTTTCATTCTCTCAACCAGAAAAGGCTGTCTTAAAGTGATAATCCAGTGAAATCCTTGATAAATGAAGCTTTTGGAGAAAACCCCTACCACAAGCATTCTAGAAGTTAAAAAAAAAATTGAATAGGGAAGTAGAATAGACAATCACAGGGAAACGCTTTAGTCTGGGGAGGAAGCGATTTATTTTTAGCAAGGTGTACAATACTGTGCGGCGTCAAATATTGAGTGCAAGGCAGAACCTGAACAAGACGGCAGCTCGCACCCGAAAATCTCATTTTGTGCTAGGTATTTGCAATCCGAATGAGAAGCAGATCACACAAAGAGCACACTAACAAGCTTTTAATAGCAAACATTTGGTAGACCTGGGGCAGTTGCTGTATGGACTATAACAACTATGAAGCCCAGGCAACCGACTTTCATGCCTTGGTGATTTCAATTAGACTGTGGGACCCGGTGCCACCCAGAACATGCTGTAAAAAAATAGGAGACAGCTGTATGAGCATGATGGGAGTTTGAAGCCACAGCAGCTTGCAGGGCTTGTGCTACAAACATCGTGCGGACTCATTACAAAATAGGTGATCAGAGAAAATAGGAAGCTGCGATTCCTGGCAGCCTTGTAATGTGGAAGTAGCAGACACGAGAAGGAGGGGAGAGAGGGGATTCTCATTACCAGTTACTAATCGCCTCGGGCGCTTGATTATGGGCAGTCGGAGCGACTCGCGAGCACATACAGCGAAAGACCACATCAGCTACATGTCTATCATCTCTGCCTCCTGTGACAAAGCCTCCCTCTTTTTTTCGAGCACATTAACCCGCTTACACATGTCATTTCCCCTCTAGACTTCAGACTTGTCAATTTCTTTGCATGCATCAGCAGCCCCCACAGACATCCTCTCAGGACCACCCTGTCAACGATCGCAACCCTCCGACACAAGTCAATCGATACACACTGCGCTCATCCGGATTGCAAATATTAGCACGCGCTGAATGCATTAACTCCTTTGCTGCCAGTCCAGAGCCTTCGCTGGCTCTATCTACCCAGAACGTATGGCTAAATTATTAGCCCAGTGATTAAAATTGGTAAAGGGGCGTTTAGACAGCTCAAATTCAAACTGTATGGCGAAATAACAAACTGCATGGCAAATAACGAAGTTAACCCTTTCAGTGACAGAAAATGTGTAAATGGAAATCGCAGAACAAAATTACCCTTTTCAACGTCTTGCAGAATGAGACTTGCAAACTTTGAAATGATTGGAAAGGCCACCTGAATGGTTCAACGAATGTATAGGAAACAATTATTACAGAATCTGGATGGAATCAGAACCGTAATCTTCATCCTTCCCAAACACTCACCCCTTTTTTTTCTCATAATAAGCTTTTACGGTTACCATTGAATGAAACTGCACTGTTTAATTTCATATTCATTCCCTAAAACTAAATTTCCTCTATATGTATAAAACAAAGGAATCGATCCCCCATTCACCGGCCAGCAAATGTGCCACCGCTATGTGGGGAAATCTTATAACGCTTCCCAGCGCTGCCTATAATAAACCGCATGAGAGAGAAGCGAGCGAGGAATGCATAAATAGCCTAAGCTATAGGATGCTCGATTGTTAAGGCAAAAAGAATCATTTCACACATTGCGATCACCCACAGGAACCGATCTGTCTTTCTAAGGGCAAAGCTGCATAACCATATTGAACGTTTGGAGACATGAAAGACGATAGCAGGCAGGCTTGTTCCAGGTGCTCTCATTAAATGAGAAAGGTTTAAGCCGTACGGACCTCCGTATTCGTGTCTGGAGACTTGGAGAAGCGTCTCTCGCCATCGCCATATGGTCTGCCTGAGAGCAATACGTAGCAAGCGCTTAAATCTCCCCTATACAGCTAATATCCGGATAGTGCTCTGGGTGCAAATCACTATATATAGCATTTTTTAATTGTTATAGGATGCCATTAGTTCCCTTGACATATACACAAAATAATATTAAATGCATAATAATATACATGAACACCGCTCTATTCTAAAACTGATCTATGCCGTTTTCTAATCCCAGTTAGCATGTAAAATATTGTAGCCGTTTATTATAGGTTATGATCATGAGAATTACAAGCAAGAATTACAAATGACTCTATTTTATATACATATTAAATACATACAGTTATCCAAATACAAGTTAACATGATTTTATTTTGCACGGCTATACAGTATCGCGCGCTCTTAAATGTACGGTTTTTTTCAATATATTTTTGAATACGCTAATTAGTTCTCGCTCCATCCATTTCTTCCCCAATCTCATTAAGAGAGATTGTAATTATTTTTAACATTCACTTGACAAGGAGGGATTGCTGAGAATTACAATTTGTCTGTGATGTGCTGCAGCCCTTGAACATGTCTCCGGGTCCTCTGATTGGTTTGTGTGATAGGCCTGCTTTCATCATTTATATATATATATATATATATATATATATATATATATAGCGCTGTCTGATAAACAGGTTCCGCTAGGCATCATTAGCAATTCATCAGATTCGTTTTCAACGGACGAAAAAAGGAAATCACCTTTTAGCGAATGAAAGGCGGGCAGAGAGAGAGACGATTGTAACCCTATGACCGAAATCCCCCTGAGCACACAACACGTTGACTCTTTGCCAAGTAGCACTTCCCGCGCTAGAGAATGTGCCTGGGAGCAAATGACAGCTATGGCGGCAGAGATAGCGCTGCATTTCCCACCATGTACTTAGGAAGGCTCTCCCCTGCCTTGACTTTTTCTTTTGCAGCCTTTGTTTTCCTTGTGGCAGACAAATCCCCAACCATCCCTCAGACTGATGTACCTGAATATGCTAAGTACACCCAGAAGGTCCTACATAATGACTCACTCGGAATGACTGATAACCTAAGGTTGCTTTCCCTCAAGAGCTGCCTAATTGCCTCCCACTTTTCTATTCCTCCTATATCAGCTTATTCCAATGTGCTGCCTTCTAGTAAACTGCAGACACGAAACCCAGGTGGGACTGCATATATTGTTTTATATATATATATGTGTATATGGACACACGCGTGCGTATATATATATATATATGCGTAGCTAGACTCTACTGAGTTGAGTGTCCTTAGATGTTAATGGAGTATCTGGGAATCCCATGACTTGTGGCAGCGTTCCAGAGGCCAGGAGATCTTTAACCTGTTCAAATATGGTACTTATCAGAGAAATGTCTACACTCACTGGCCACTTTATTAGGTACACCTGTTCAATTGCTTGTTAACACAAATCACTAATCAGCCAATCAAATGGCAGCAACTCAATGGATCTAGGCATGTAGACGTGGTCAAGACAACTTGCTGAAGTTCAAACCGAGCATCAGAATGGGTGAAGAAAGGGGATTTAACTGACTCTGAATGTGGCATGGTTGTTGATGTCATTCGGGCTGGTCTGAGTATTTCAGAAGCTGCTGATCTACTGGAATTTTCACGCACAATCATCTCTAGGGTTTACAAAAACTTTTCCGAAAAAAAAAAAATATGGCTGCTGTTGGTGTAATGGTGTGGGGGACACTTTCTTTGGGCCCATTAGTACCAGTTGTTTAGATGTGACAGCCTACCTGAGTATTGTTGCTGACCATGTCCATCCCTTTATCACCACAGTGTACCCATCTTCTGATCTCAATCCAATAGATCAATCCAATCCAATACGGCACCTATGGGATGTGCCGAGTAATCTGCAGCAACTGCGTGATGCCATCATGTCCATATGGACCAAAATCTCTGAGGAATGTTTCCAGCATTTTGTAGAAAGTATACCACAAAGAATGAAGGCAGTTCTGAAGGCAAAAAAGGGGTCCAACCTGGTACTAGCAAAGTGTACCTAATAAAGTGGCCAGTGAGTGTATATGGTGTTACATGCATGCCTGGGAACTTGTGGGCTACCCAGAGCCTACCCTTGAGGAACGCAGCCAGGATTGCCCACTGCCAGCTGACATCAGTGGGACGTTCCCACTGACATCTCAGGAAACACCCCGATTTAAAGGAGAAATAAGCATAACCCGGAGGATTTGGGTGTTGACCCGGAGAACAGGCACTTCTCCTGGAGTTCTCCTAGATCAAATCTTGTAATCTAACAGAATAAGGTGGCCAAGCCCTGTCACCAATTCTTAAAAAGTTTACCCAGGGTTCTGTAGCAGCCTGGTTTTAAAATCAGAGATTGTTATTTTCTTCATTTCGGAGAACTGAAGCAGGGATCAAAGTTATAACAAATGAGTGATCTCAAGAAAATAAATAAAAATTGATGCTGAATATTATGCTATTGCATAACCACCTTCATGGCTGAATAATGCAATCTGCCTGCCTGCTCAGGAGTTTCAGACTTCTTATTAAATATTTATGACTAGATAATTTGTCCAGCATTGGATGGTAGGGTGTATGGTCACAGATCATTCTGATGCACATTCTCTCTTTGTTACTTCTCCACATTTCTGTTCCTTACTGAAAACACTTATCTTTCGGCTTTCTCACTAAGTGTGCATTGCGTGCCTTTAACTTTTAACATATGTATCTTTCTCTTTGCGTCCCTAAGGGAGAAAGTGTGTTATATATATATATATATACATATATACATTCACTATATAGTGTGTATAAATATAGTGAATTAACTCATACATCGTCTTTGTTTTCATATTTGTTTTTCTCTGTAGATGGCTTCCTTATTTTTATCCGTCATAAGACGGATCTCCTTTGACAAAGCATTCTAATCTAGGGACTGTTAACATTATTGCTCCACTACTACTTGTTTTTTTCGTTAGCTCAAACCCAGCAAACAGTCCGACCCTCTAAAAAAAATCAGTCTTCAAGAGAACAAAGAAGGCCAGAGGGTCCCAAAGAGTCAAATACTCTCTTAGCATGGTATGATAACTATATATTTACTGCCCCTAATCCATCAGTATTTCTGCTGCTCCTCAGCAGAAACCATTCTTGATTAGGCAGTGCTATAACGATGCCCCGGCCCGGACAGAGCACCTAACCCATCTCAGGACTCATCCACTGCTGCTCTCTATGGGCATTTCCCGCAGACTCTTGACTGTCATTAAGAAATAATTCCGTGATATACAAACCGTCTTGTAGACAAGCATCACCTAATTGGATAGGATTTGCCCATGCACAAGCATATAACAAAATTATAGAATAGAATGACAGAATATGCTACAATACAGATGAGAAAGATTAAAGAGTTGAGTGAAAAATCCTGGTTTTTTTTCTCACTAACACATAGTACATTTGGAACCTTAGTAGCACAGCAACATGGATCTCAAAGTGTGCTGCATGGTCCCTAACTCCTGAAAGGCCTGCTATCCCATCATCCAGTGGTCCTCTACTCCATGTGATCCATCGGAGATGAGCAGGGAGTTCTGCATCCATACTGGTAATAATCTCTTTTTCTTTGCTCTCATGCTGGTCATCAGTCATGCTTATCACTAGGTATTGCGGACCTCTTTCCTCTGTGAGAAGAAGGCTGAGGGCAGTGTAAAGGAGAGAGCAGTTATTTTATAAGAGCAAAAGTCAAGTAAAAGCCTCTTGTCCGCAGTGACGTATGCTGGCCTAGCAGTATAGGACGGCAGGTCCAGGAGAGCAGCAGTCCCCTTGCTCAATGGACCAGTAACAGTATCAGAAGAATGCATTAAAATGCAGCACATAGGGCATATGACAAAACAAAGCATAAGGAGGGCCCTTTTCAAGTGATTTTACAATCCAAATGATTATCTTTTTATCATTTATCTTAAAGGATGAGCATCTCATTCACATACAGTAGTATTCTAACACTCAAATGAAGGATGAAGGACACCTTTCCGAAACTGTCCTTTTTGGTTTGAAATCTCTGGGTTTGTACAGCCCAAATGAGATGCACGTTGGCCTAAAAAAAAGTGCAGAACGCTGAAAGATTTCATGCATCCGGCAGCATTCGTTGGCGTAAGTTGCCAGTTCTCAGCTCAATTTGCTTTTATGATTGTGGCTTTAGCTGAGATTCCTTTATTCAAGCGCATTAAAAAAAAATAATGAAACCGCGCAGCAGCTCATCAGCTGCTCAAAAAACGATGATAGCTCCGAGGCACGATGCTCAGTCCCCTGGGAAACCGCTCCGTTCCTTCCATTCCACGTCTCTGTGTCTTTGTGACTATACAATAACATCGAGCTCTCGGGTACCACTGCCAACCCACAGGGGAATACCATTGGTCACTCACTACCAGCGTGATGGGTGCACTATATCCAAGTGTTGCCATAGCATGCGCGAAGCAGCTGTGCTCTAGTCATTTGATTTCAGGTTGTTAGGAAAATTTCCTGGTGGTAACATATCATAAAGACTTACATCAGACCGGAGAAAGTGCAGCGGGACAACCGCCAGCTGATGTGGACAGGAGATGTCATGGACACGCAGAGTCACATTTGATATTCCCCGAGGCCCGCTTCTCAGCACTGGTGGTGACATCAAAGTCATTCATTTAAAGGCAGCCGAGCTCTTCAATAGCAGTGGAAAATCGTTTGAAAAGCACATGGGAGATGAGGTGGACAGCAGACAAGATCTGGAATTGGCAATGTTATAGCTATATACGGAGCGAGAAGAGAGAAGCAAAAGCAGGTCCACGGGATAAGTTAACCGTGATGAAAGTTTACCTACCTCTGTTTTACTCCATGATCACTAACTTCTTTTTTTTCCCTTCCCCTGCTTTATTATTCACTGCTATTTAGTAAAATGTCCAATAAACAGTCGATAAACAAGGATATAAGACTGATGTATGTGTTGACAAGGGTGTAAAATATTTATTATATATTAGGGTCCTGGGGGGCAGTATTTTTTGTGACATTATAACTTATTGATTGTTATTAATGTAATTTAGTAACAGTAAGAAAAGCAAGCATTTCATTTACATAATTTAAATCATACTGATTTCAGGTTTTTCATTTATTATTGTGACTTTAAGGGCTGTAATACACTGGCCCCAAAAATATTCTTTAAAAGTGGGGGCATCAGGGGTGAGTAAAGAGACATGGATATGGTTCCCAAACATTGACTGTCTCTTCTAAAGAGGAAACATTTTGAGGTATGCCAATGTTTACCGGTGTTTTAAAATTCTTACCGGGATAATTCTTTGGAAGTTACATGCGCTACGGAAGGGGTGTAAATCCTAGTCCTCTTAGGGGCATCTTTAAACGGAATGCCCAAAAACGCATCACAAATTCTCCATTCCAGTAAAGCAGCTTGCAGTCCTCCTTAAGAAAACCATCCCCGTCCTGATCTGAAGCGCGGCTGACCAGCTGGAGCCGGCACTGTCAAGAGGTTGATAACAAACCACGTTTTCCCCTTTTCATTCATGTCTCTGCTTCTCCATTTGGGAGCCGCTGTGACTCCAGGCCATACATAACATACATTAGCATGCACAGGCCACAGTCACGGAGGGAAGACGAAGGGGAGTGGGGGGGGGCGGCGGGGGGGACGTGATAAATAAATGTGTCACATCTTCCCTATATAGAGCTTGTAAATGGAATGCGATAATGTGATAGCTGCACTGTCCCCATGCGCAGTAACCAGAGCATTGAAACAATCCCCCGTGGTAGTGATGCACACCAGACTAATGAGTTGGAGAGCTTTTACCCAAATGATATTAATGTTTGCAGTTGCTTTGTTGTTTCTTGGGCCCTTTGCTAAGTCCCTTAGGGAATGCCTCCAATTAGATTGGCATGGAAGGGTGGCGTGTGCTCCATATACTTGATCAGTGCAGACAAATTGGGATAATGCGTGTAATATCACTTAGAGCAGCTGTGGTGCAATGTCAGGAAAGCTGTGCAATCACCATAGCAACCAGTGGAACATGCATGCAGACAGCATTACTTTGCGTACATACTATAACACATAATACAGGGCCGTAATTGTGTATTTTTGGTAATTTTTGTATTTATATGAACGAAATCCATTCGTAGGGAGTGCGACGGAATCTTGCTGCATTTCTTTTATACGTATACAGAAGGCACTTTTAATAAGCGTGCAACAGGACGTGTTCAGATTAACTTCCCACTAACAATTAATATTTGGGTTGCAAGAGGGGGTGCATTGTTCACCCTTCTATTGAAAGTGTTAAATTTAACCTGTTAATTCACAACCCCCCCCAGTGAAAGCAAATCATTTTCTGGGAATAAAGGATTTGAAAATGTCCCAATGTTTTGTGGAATATTACAATGATCTGCCACAACGGAATAACAGAGGTGGGTGAGAAAACATGGAGTCCGGCTGGATCCTACGCTACGTTCCTCTTGGGAGACAGACGGGTCCCCTGCAGACCAGATGGATGCTGCGAGGACTGTTTGGTGGAGGGGGAGAATATTTATAGCGGGTTCTGATTCCGATACGGCTCCGCCACTCGCTGCCAAGCAAGTGCAATCCCTCATCGGCTTGCCCCGCCGTAACTTGTAATAAAGAAATACATCAGGCAAAGCTTTGCAAGAGCTGCTAAATTGAAACTATTGGAAATGTAATAGGAAATTGAGTTTTGCATTCATACACTTGACCAGTACCCGCTACTGTTAAACATGCATTTTCTCTTACATACATTTCTAATAAACTGACTTAAAAATATTTAAATCTGCAGCTATTTTCTACGCATCAAAAAAATGCTAAAAGGCATCAACATTCAGAAACAACCTTGTCCCTATTCTCAGATCCTCAAGTCCGACAACGACTGCACATGATGACAGTTATGGCACAGAATAGTATACATTTTCGAGGGTCCCTATCTTTGTCCGCAATGTTTGCAGTTGTAATTATCATCTAAAAACAAGCAAAGAAAAATGAATAAGCAATTTATAGTAAAACTGATCAAAACAGATAACCTTGAGTGTGTTGTTTGAATAAGGGTTATGCTTATATACCTGTATTTTTAAAGTATATCTCATGTTACATAATTAGGCTATAGGGACACCTACCCCTAAACATACAGAAGTAACACTAAGACCAGTACCCGCTACAGTACCCTTCCTGTCCTCTCATGCAAACCCCCAGTTTATTCAGTACGTGAGATTCCATGTTGTTCTATCCTCAAAGCTATGTACAAAGTACAAGACAAAATCAAAAAGTGACGTACCGCATATTAGGATATTATCGTAAAATTGTTAAAAGTGCAATGTAAGCTTTGCACAGTTTGGATTCAGAGCAGGATTCTTTTCAGAAATGACCCTATTGACATAGGTGACTTATTTTTATTTTTTATATATACATATCTGAAAAGTAAATTAACTGTTTATGTGCCATTTTAATGAAGTGTTATTCCAACATTTGCAGCAACGTTCCACCTTAAGTCTAGCAGGATCTTGTGCAATCAATAATCAACGCTGGAGGTTTAAAGAACATGCCTATTGCACGCAATGAGCTTCTTACCACGTGCCTTGTAAACTCGCTGAGATTCTGAAATGACTTCAAATTTCTATTTAATTCCTTCCTACAATCAGCACTTAATGGACTTTTAATGCTACCCAATGCATCTCCAGCACCAAGGAGAGGCGTACAGAGAGAAATATTCTCTACAGCTCCAATTTGTTACTAACGCAAGGTTTTTTGTTTTTTTTTGACTCACTGAATTGTGAAAATGCCTGCAACTTCCCATTTGCTATTTTTACATTATTAGTGCTGACTTTGCAAGGAAAATGTAATTCCTTCTACAAAAAAGGCCTGAGCAAGTTACAGAAAAATAACCTAAGGGCCCGTTGAACACGTGTTATGAAAATGCTTATTTTTAAAATGCCTGACCGACAGCAGGAGCCTAATTAAAAAAAAAAAAAGATATATAGGAAGGAAAAAAAATACAGCAGAGAAGAAGCAGTTATTCCATCAAACCTTCCCATTTTCTTATCTCCCTAAGGAAAGCAGGCTAATCTTTAATAGCCATTCTTCTTGGCGCTTCCTGATGCGGGGGTCCGGGATATGATATCATGTGCGAGCACTCTGCAATGTCAGCTGGTATGCAGATACAGAGAGCTCCTGGCTTGGGGGGCAGATGAAGCCAAGTGGCCGCAATGGTCAGGTAACTAACATATGCACTGGCACAAAGTTACAAACACCTATGATGTACACACTGAAGCTAACACACATATATACTCAAGCTAACACACAAACACTTACACATACTCATGCTAATGCACACCCTAACACACACTTACACACTCTTGCTACACATACACATTCAAGCTAACACACACATACACAAATACATACATAAATACATACTCACTCACTCAGGGCAGCTGACAATTTTGCTCTCCATTAAAGTCAGCCCTTAAGACATGGTGCCAAGATGGATCATTTTACATTGGACAAATAATTGTATGCTTTAAACCATCGTAATCCTACATGAAACATTTTGGTGTCCCCATTTAAATGAGCCTTCTAGACTTCCCAATCTAAGAGACATACCTTGGAATTCTCTGGATTAGACCCTGAGCCTCTGGTTATTTTCTTCTTTTTCTGGGCAGGGGACTGGATTGTGGCCACAGCCACTCACCAACCATGTTCAGTCCACTCCCTGCTCCTTTCCACTTACTGAAGACATTCTAGGGATAGCCCTGTTCCCATGTACATCTAGCCCTGACCCCATGCTAAATGACTCCGGAAGAGGTAAAGCTCCAAGTAGCCTGCCCTGGGAAGTTCCCGGGTATGCAAAGAGGTTCCCACTTACTTGGTCTTCAATATAACATCACAATAATTTAGGAATGTATTCATTGTTTGTGCTTAAATGGGAACTGTTCATTTTACATATTTTTTATATTGGTGTTACTGTTGTGTATGTATTCAGCTTAGACGTTCACATAAAAGAAGCTGAAATCTCTGACAGATGCTGATATAGCTGGTATTATCCATTTAATTTCCTGTCCTAAAGTTATCATCCCAATCATCCCCCTTTCCTAAAAGGTTGGCAAACGATTCAACACTAATCAGCAAAAAAACACTATGGGAGCGGTAACGTGATGGGATTCTGAGATGGCATGCACATCCTGAGATCGCCTGGTTAAAATAACTGCTCCTATGGTTCATGTAAAGTGTGTTTGTAATACGTACACAGTGTTGTTGTAATCTGTAAATACAATTACCTTGGGTTATTTAGTGTATAGAACAGTAAACATCTGCTATACATTCATCGTTGCCTCACAAGTGAACTTAGTTTGGCCAATCACAGGATTCCATGTCTCCTGCTGCGCAGTCAACGTGCCTGGAAGCCACATCGATGGCCGTGGGTCTAATGCAAAGCTGTTTACAGCCGAGATGCACACGTGCATATGAGCCGTAAGAATTATCAGCTAACGCTTTCATGGCTGGTTGCTCCGGGCTTAGACTCAGGCAGATTTGCAGAGCATTGCTGCAACGAGATTGCATCTTTAAAATAGGGGCTATTTTTATGTTAGTTTAATGCTCCAATTTTCTTTCCTTTCCTTTAAATCACTTTAGCATCCGCTGAGACACTGCAAGATTGACAAATCACCGCTCCATGCAACGTGCGAGTGAACACGTTGTAGGAAATTGCAGCAATCCGGGCCTGAGAAAGACTATTATGTCTCTTTATAGCTATTTCTCAAATACAAAAAATAGGGTAGATTCTCTTAGAGGTGAACACTTGAAGTAAAAACTCACTCTGGGACTATTTATCAGCTTGAAAATAACACTCCATATAAAAAAAAATATTAAGGTTTGCCCACCTCAGTGGCAGGGGCCCCATTTTCATTTTCTTTTTTGGGTGGTGATGATGGGATACCTCGTCATTGCTTTCTTTTACCCCTGCTGTCGCTCCATGAATACCAGTTGGTCATTAATAGCGGTGATCGGTTATTCTGAGCAGGAATATCAATGTTACCTATTTTAGGCTCTTAGGGGTCCTAAGCAAAAATTAATCTCAAGCAAAATCTAGAGTAATCACTTACTTGGGCACGTAAGGCATCTCTGGAGTCGATAGTTTTTTTGCAAAATTATGGTAATATAAAATTATCGTGCTGGTTTTACCCAGACAACATGCGCAGCCTAAACAGAAGAAAGGCAGGGAGATCTCTGAAAGAAGACACAGACCTCCAGCTCCCCCTGCCAGACACTGAGAACAGTGGACTAGGAAAATACCGAAGTACGTACTGGTTTTAGGACGTCCAAAAAACTAAAGCGGCTTTAGTATGAATGCATAAATGAGGTGGTCTGTCACTGCTTTGGGGTCCTCTAACCCCTGAAGTTGGTGGCAAGGGGACATAATATTGAACTCTAGCATCATTATGCTCTGCATGTGAGGGAGCAGAACATGACAAAACTAGATCACACGCAAGATCAGAAGCACAGATCTCTCTGCTCCATCTCACTAAACTCTGAAAGATTGGATCACAGATACTGCACTTTTTTCCAAGTTTTGCGACTGAAAGGACTTGATGACATGTGCACAATGGGTACCACCTTTTCACAGACTGGAGGAAGGTATAGCACCACTCATGGAGTATTTGCTATAAGTTTTTCTTTAGGTGGAAATGAAATGGTTAAATAAATAACGCGCACAACCAGATATGAAAAGAAACCCACAGCTCTCCCTCAAGGCAGTTTATTTTGCCTGATCAGCGCTGCCAGATTAAATAGATGGGGAGGATGCGGGGTGTTGTTTGGGAGAGACAGGGATCTCACACAGGAAAAGAAGCCAGCTCAGACCTGTGTGTGTTGCGATGTGATGTACGCACGCAGGAGAGCTGTCAGGATCTATTTATCTGTTGGCAGCCAGCGGAGGCTCCGGTTCCCCTATCGCCTGTGAGTCACAATGGCAGCGATCAGCAGCTTTTCACTCGCTCCACTGAATGAATGGATTGAGAAACAAGCCCAGGCTGTGCACGCTTAGCTGCCTCTCTGATTCATCTTTCCCCAGGGTGGACCACCTGGCTCCATAAACATCACCAAGGGGAGGTCCAGGCAATCCCCAATCCTCCACTATGTAAAGGGCCAGCAGAATCTGTAGCGTTGTACAGTAAAAAACAGACATTGGTTATAAATATTTTGAAAGAGGTGGGGAGACGAAAGAGATTATACTAAACAGTTTTCCCTCTCTCTTTATGTATCAAGATTTCTTAATCTGCATCTATCAAGGTCCCCAATATTTAAAACAAAAACCCACCCCCTCTTCCCTCTACACCCCTAATGTTAAATACATAAAACACATGCCCCTACCTTGAAAACAATGCATAATCATTCAAGTTAGGTATGTGGGGAGATACACCAATATGCATTCCTGGAACTCTCTGGCTACCTGGAGCCTTCCCTTGTGGGATGCAGGTAGGAGGTCCCGCTGATGTCGGTGGGCAGACCTGACGATGTTGTGGCACCCAGAGAAGCAGCACTCTCATCGATGGTGAGACTTTATGCTCCCCTTTCTGTCCTTCTGTCCAAGAGTCAGAGAAAATCTATTCTGTAGGGCTCCTGAACCGACCCACCTTCCCCATCTCAGTAGAAGTCTTGCGTATTTAACTGTAAAAGTAGAGTTCCATTAAAGAGAAAAGCCTTGTGTTTACACTTGAGTGAGAAGATTTTAATCTGCAGAGAAAAAAAATGCTGCTGACCAAGAGCTTCTCCAGCAAAAGAAAAAAGGAAACTAAACATGTGATCCCTGAACTCAGTCCATGCAGCAGGCAGCTTAATGTGGCTGCTTGTTACCATGTTAACCTATGTGGCAAGGAAATGAATGACATCATACAGGTAAACATTTATCCACAGGGTAAAATCCAGTTCAATGACATAAAGTCTGTTCAGATCCCCAAGCATTAGTAATATGCTTGATGATTATATACTGTCCTCAAAGTCAAATGCAATTATGTGCAGGCTCATAAGAGCGTAAGCGGCCACACCTAGAGCACAAAGGTATCATAAAACCATTAATGCACCTTTAATAAAAATCTGTAATTAAAAGGGTGGTATGGTTAGGTATATTCTAGGATAAGGTAGTTTTGCCCACAGGTTAGGGCTTACATATTTAACTATATATCATAATGGAAGTGGAACATCAAAGCGGATGAGAAGCTCATGAAACCTTTGAAAAATATTAGTAAATAGTTTCCTCACCAACGCACTAGCAAATCAGTCATCCAACAACAGAAATGGATTAGTAACTCCGCTTTTATATAGCAATATGAGAAAGCTGATACTAACTTTTATAAAATGATTAATTTGACGTTCAGAGCCGAACCACTTTTTTGCTAAAAAATGAAAATACCTGCAAGAAACCTGCAGATCCAAATGAAATAATTATACATCGGCGCATGTACTTGTGATGCACTATATCAGATCCCTGAGCACACAGTTTAAATGCCAGCAACAGACCTTGCTTGGAGCACCTGTTTGTAAATGATGTGTTGATACACAATTCTACCTTCCTGCATCTCATCACAATGTCACTCATATTCTTTAATCTAGAATGTTTCAAGCTTCTCAGCAAGAATATGGCGTCTTTGTATAATGATACTTTATTAAGAAATAATATTCCATCGATCTATATTTATCCAATAAATCTATTCAATGGATGTAATGGGTAGGATCAAATGTTGTGTGTACACTTCTCCAAAGACCTAGGACTCCATGATTTGCTTCAGAAAAGATGAATTACTTGGGTAATGTCCTAGCGATGGGGTGAATTAGACTGGGAGCTGCTCTAGGCCTGACCCAGGGCAGCATACTAGCTACTACCCAGAGCTTAGCTCCCATCCATCCTCTCTGCGGAGAAAAATTACAGCAGATTCCTATCCTATGTCTCTTAAGTATATGTGGCATCGACACTGCATTCTATGGAGGCTGAGTTAGCTAAGCACAGACCTCCATAGCGTTTCTGGCCAATTAACAATAGAGATCACTGATCTCTGCAACCAATCTGTTAGGTAAGTATAGCACTGGGGAGCCTGATTACCCAATAGTGCGTTGAGTCGCCGTTATATGGCTACTGCTCCCCTTCATTTATATACGGCACCTGCCCTAAGTTCCATCAGCAGCAGCAGCCAAAGCAGTTATCATGTTTAATAGGACTAGTAGAATGGTCTTGATGTGGCTTCAATTTTACCTGGGGATCATAAAGCGATCATAAAATCTCTCAAAAGATATGTCATACAAGAATATGCAATTGACAGAGTTCACTTTTATTTTTAGAAAAGAGCCAGCAAGTTCACTCACAAGCACAAGACATGCTGCGGAATCCCTTTTGCCCCCAGCAGGGGTATTACTATATTCATACAAGAATTAGGGCTTACACCATTAAACATCATTAGAGTTCTGTTGGACCGTCATAAGCTACTTCTGCCAGTTCGAAGTGGACCACAACCTTACAACACAACTTCTCAACTAGACTGTTTCTTTAATTATGGATGCTACTATTATTTTTGTAAAACCACTCATTTGGTTGCCACTACACAATAGAATCTTTACAGTAGACTTTTAAAAGGGTAATAAGTGTCTCAAGGTCAGCTCATTAATAAATCTCCCGGGTATGACCTGTTCTAATGCACCATTGTCCTCAAGACTCTTTTTTTTTTGTTATACCTCTAAGACTGGCAATGTCCTTTCTGAAATAACCCACAAAATAAAAAATATAAAAATATCTGTTAAATATCTTTTATTTGAATAGTAATTTCTACATGAAGTAGTAGGTAATTTGCCCAGTATGTTTGCTTCTGCCCTCTAATATTGTAGATTATAAGAGTAGTCATCATGACCCAAGATCTCCATTTGGCACCACATGTATTATGATGCCCGACACCCTGAACTCAGTTGCCTAGTGTTTAATCCAGCTAGTGGTAAAATGTATAGCTGCCTTTTCTGTTAACTGAAATGGTCCTTTTTATATGAATTTCCTTTAAATTGTGCTTACGCACACTAGTGCGATGCTGACTAGGTTGACTAGGTTTGTACACAAAATAGTTTCAAGTATTTTTATTATTATTATTGGAATCCGTATGGTATGGACTCCAATGCATTTTGTACATCGCTGTGTCATTCTTTAGTTATCTGAATTAGAATATTAAACTTCTGTTTTATTTAACTCTCCCCCTGTACGTCCTAATGGGCATCTTGGGACAGCTGTTTAGGATATACTGGTATTTCCTCAGGGGTGTGAAGGGGTTAAACCTCAGTGTTTAGCTAGCATACTAAATGTGATTGGCTGCTGCTACTACCATCGACTAGTATGATAGTGCTACTCCAAATGTGTAGGAAGCATACCTAAGTTTGGCTTTCAGTAGAGAAAGCCAGGGGAGGAGTTAATTAGACACCCTTTTCTAGTGATTTGTTGTGGTCTGTTTATAGTTTTTATCCTCATGTGCAGTCCATTGGTAATGGGGGTCAAATCATCCAGGAGCATTTGGTATTTTATCAAGGACCAATTTGATACCTTACCAGTAGGCTGGTGAAAATAATACATAGAGTCTCTATTTATAATGTGTACTTGGGGTCCCTAATGACGTTCGAAGTTGACATCTCAGTTTGTATCTTTGTATTTGTTATAATGCATTACATTGCATCCTGAAAAAAGGTCCTGATAAGGATACTTTCTGACCCACTTGCACTGGGTGTAAAGCCAGATAAGAATATTAGTTTGATGGTTTTGTGTTTGTAAAATGTGTAAATTCCATGTGTTAGGCTTTTAACAGGAAGTGAAAGAAAAACAGATAAAAGGATGGAGATAGACAACTGCATGCAAACAGATCACAGATAAAATTATTTCTGCAGGGGAGAGATACACGTTGAACAAACGTTATCATGAATGTAAAAGAACCATATTTTAACTGTGGTTAACTATACAAACCTATGGATAGTTTAATGGACGTCATTTAAGGTATCACCAACAATTAAAGACTAAACAGTAATAGCAATATGGAAGACATCAACATTTCTACATGGGAAACTTAACGTGTTTTCTGTAGACGTAATAAAAGACCCTGGGAAAAGAGAGATGTTTAGGATTGTGCCAAGAGCGCTCTAAGATGGGTGCCCTGGGTAGATTGCAGGCGACCAGTAACTGAGGTGCCCAGCGGGGTCATGTAACACATGTTACATGACCTCTGCAGTGGTAGGGCATCAGCGCAGAGAGTGAGAGCGGCAGAGAAGATTGGGCTCCGCAGGAGGTAAGAGGCATAAAGAGAAAGAGAGAGAGAGAGAGAGAGCTGTGTGAGCATGAGAAGAAGAAAGTGAGAGAGACAGAGTGTGTGTGGATGTGTGGATGTATGTATGTATGTATGTGTAAGTGTATGGTGTTAGTTTGTTTGGGTGGAAATATAGAAGGCTACAAGTTTTTGTTTGTGTTTTGTAATAAATAGCCTTAATCTAGTGCTGGTACCTGCTTGAAATGCACTTTGCCATTATTTTGCCCTAGATGATAATCTGACATAATTACCCAATAACAGCCCCGATAAGGCAATTGTTTAATCCAAGCCATTCCATGTTAGCCATAGTTTGAATTCTAACAACAAATCAACATCATCACTATTTTATTTGCTTTATTTCATCGTGATACACTTACATTAGCGGTGTATCTTAAAAACCCTTTATGTTATTCAGGTCCAGAGTGCACATTTAATAGCCTCATATTGAAACTCCAGAATGTGTCCAATAACTATTTTGGAACACTCTAGATCCAGTCTTGTGGCTGGAGAAATCTGTAGTATGATCAGTCGCACGTGCCAGCAGTGAGAATCAGTGGGCTATGAATGTTCTGGCATTTAGCTCTTCTACCCTCGTACTGAATTTAGTTGATGACTCTGCATTGCTAGAGCAGCCACCAGCAGGAAATAAACAATAGCTGATTGTAAATAGAACAGTGACAGCAGTGTCTGAAATGTAAAGTCTTTAACGCAACTGGCATGTAGAGCGATCCCGCGCCGCCTAACTGTGAACATTCCTAGTGCTTTCCAATACCTAAGCAAGTCTCACTGCTCTAGATTATGGATAAACATCTTGTGAGCTTAGCTACCGGTCCACGGGGACATTCCAGAGACCCTGTCCGTGGCTAAGCGGGTTTGGGGCCCTCTGTAAGACATGCAACCACACTCATGGGTAATTTATTTTTGATGTATTTTGTACAGCTGAGGGATTTTGTCACTCTTTTAACAACCTTAACCCGTCTGCCAGTGGTTGCGAGCCAGACGTTTCAGAACAAATGACCAGGCTCAAATGGAAACATCTGTAGGGATCGCACAGCTGCCTTTCATTCATCCTACTTCTCGCATAATTGTTTGATTTAGCAGTGGTGACCCTTTGAGTCCCAGAGAAATGTGCGGCTCATTGTAAAGCTTTGTGTCTCTTCGCTTGCAAGGGGTTAACCTCATAAAAAAGTGCATGCGAAAGTCACGGGATGTTGAGGTGCAGCCAAAGAGGTATAATTATGTCCGTGAAAGGAAACACAAAGTACTCTGCGTACAGAGGGAAAGAAAATGGAAAATAAAAGAAAATGAAGAAAAGAAACAGAACTGATGTTTGAAAATTACTAGTTCTCAATTGTTTTGATTAAAATGATTTGGGCAACACCTTTGCTACAAGGTTTTTAAGTTGTTCCTGTGCCCTAAGTCCAGACCAACTGGCCACAAAGTACCATCTGTGAGCCAATTCCTGCAACCTTTGCGGTAGAGAACTGCACTGGGAGGCGGGTCCTGCAGGACCCGCCAAGAAAGTTGTCGGCGGGCGGTCTTGCTGGAGTTGTGGGCGGCCAGGCACTGTACCTGCGGGTCGCGGTAATCCTGCGCAGTCCTGCAAGGCTGCCTTCTCGCTGTTCCCTTACAGTGTCTCCTATCTTGCTCCGCCCAGGAATAAAACGGAGTCATGTGATGTGATGTCACTTCCTGTGACTCCGCCTTGTTCCTGGGCGGAGCAAGAGAAGAGATGCTGTGAGGGAGCAACTCGAGGGCAGTCTTGCGGGACTGTGCGGGAAATCTGCAGTTCAGGTAAGGAGGTGGGCTTAATTGGCCACAAATGTGGCGGGAGCGGAACACCCACATTGCGGGAGCGGGCGGGATTGGGCAAAAAATCAGCGGGAGCGGGATTAAAAAAGCAGTCCCGCGCAGGGCTCTACTTTGCGGTCTTCGGGTGGCAAAGGGTCAGACTCACAGCTCCCCAACTAGAAAAAAGAGCCTGCTCCTTCCCTCCAAGTGACAGATATGCAGACCAAAAAGAAAAGGCCATCTGGCACACTGGGCAAATGCACGGTAGAGCATCATCAGGCGGCCACTGGCCTTAAAGCACCAGCCTGACCCTTCTGCTAATGATTTTGTTAGTTATTAAACCCCACACAATCTCTGGCTATTTGGAAGACACTATTTTACCACAAACCACTTGATATTTTACATCTTGTTCAACCCTTCAGTGTGTTGGATTCTAAGATTTACCTACCATAAATTGTAAGGCCATAGGCTTAGAAATTCAGATCAGCCAATCACAGACCAAGGCTTCTTAACTCTAAAAAAAAAAAACACTTCATTTTGTAGCAATTTCTTTGTTTGTATGGCTCCCCTTTAAACAAATATTTTGTTTATCACCCCTAATAAAATTAAGATCAATGTATGTTCATTTATTTCACCTATGACCCACAGCCAGGCTACTAATTTTCAGCTTCCAATAACAGGTCATGCTACGGTTCATAGTTATTCAATGAGCTGTAATCCATATATATTCTGTTCATTAAATAACGCATTCATACAGCCACAAAGCCATTCATCAGACACTCCCTTCACCCCCGTGTCGTTGGAACATCCCATTTGTTCTCATTAGAATGGCCAGCTGTGTACCTAATCAATAGAGAGCCGAGAGATTCTTGCGTAGAGCTGTACTCGGTATATTCCTGCAGACGATCCTATCATTTGCTGTAAGATATACATTTAAATATCATCTAGTAAAATTGGCACCAACTCTACAACTCTTGTAACAGACGCTGATTATCCGCATTTATCCACTGCCTTCTGTCTCTCTGATTTAGTTATACAGAGCTCACCAGGGAAGAGGAAAATCCAACTCATGTGTACATACGTGTATAAGCCCCAAATGGTATATCTCCTTTGTTGTACTGTCCAGATCTGTGCAGGATCGTATTATAATATTTGCCATGTATTGCATGGTTCCTTATCATTCATTTAAAAAAAAAAAATATGATACTATCAAAAAGGAACCTTTAACACATTTCAAGCTCTTGACATCAGATGAAAAGTAAAGAATAAATTCTGTACAATTTTCCAGTCTACCAAAAGAAGCATGTAATTGTTTCTAGAGACCCCCCCCCTATTATTGTCACATTATATACTATTCTCTCTGATGATTCTTATAAGTCTTTATGTCAGATGTAAATCCATAGCGGTCACATATTTTTGTTGAAATCCCATTGACCAATAGCAATGTCCTGGTTATTCTCTAGAGTGTTAATCTCCAGAAGGATTTTGTACCCTAAACACAACTATATTTTTTGTACTCACAAAGAAACATGTATATGTGATTTTCCTCTGGTTTCAATATTTTTTTATTGTATGCGTTAGCCCAAATAACTAATTCTGGTGGAAAATCTAGGGAAAAAATACACATTTGCCAGGAATCTGTATTAAATGCTCAATTTTAACCAGGGTTGCTTATCAATTCGCTTCAGTAAACCAAGGGCAGGGTAGCATTGTAGGTTTGTATTCCGACTTTGTAATAGTGCAGGAATGGGAGGCTCTGATGTTGTACTATGCCTACAGCCCAGTGGCCCATTGGTCTCATTAGAGAAACAACCCCGGGTCAGTGACCTTTTCAGATCTGCAATCTCATGTTTTCGCAGACAGTCATTAAAAGCAAGAGTAACTAGCCCGCATTTTTACGAATATAAACAGTCCATTATTCTTTTGTTCAATGAGGCATCGTGGATGCTAGAGTTCCTTAATAGGGTTCCACGAGCACTGTTCATCTGTAATACGGACCGATGGATCCCGTAAAATGCCTGTGCGAGACGCTAACTTTCTGTCAATTAGAAAGATAAGCAATTGTTAGAACTGGACCACAACCAAAAAGTAAAAGTTTCGAGGTACCTGGTAATGAATATTGGTGTTGGATTTTACTGTCAAATATTTAATGGGCCACGCTTTCTGCCAAGGTAAGAATCACACTAATATATAATGTTGCTCAATTAAGATAAGTGTGGGGCTAAGCAGGTTTTATGCAATTTAGGAATTTATGACTGAAAAACACAAAACAAAAAAAAGAAAACATTATTCATAAGCAAGGCCGCCTGTTAACTCTTTGATGCTTTTGTGCAGTTGTGTCATCCAACTGTCTTCCACAGAAAAATGGTCGCTCCAACAAGAGATACTGGGATTGCATCACCGACAATGGCCTGAATCTTTGGTATTTGTTCTTTAAGACTGTTTTTTTCTTTATATATAAAACCCATACAGTCTACAGAGGGTCAAACCGATAATGCACATAAAAGCAATTCAGTGTTTTATTTAAACCCTTTGTGCCCAAGGGTATTTTATACCCTAACGCATGTGGTCACCACACATGGTTGCTGTGATGGTGATCACAGAGATCTAGAATGGACACTACAGATCTCTTGCACCAGGAACCGGTGAGCGCTGGGACGCTTATTGGTACTTGTCCATTACGTTTCATGCTGTCGCGGTGGGCTGTAAAGCCCAGATTGGATGATAGTATGAAATGTCATGAGGGAGTCAAGAGGCTTATTTATCGCCAATAACGATTTAAAAAAATAACCATAAATATGTGGTAACGAAGTGTATTATAAACTAACTCTTATATTATAGCTATAATATCATATTTTGCATTCACTGTCCTGAAAAGAAAGATGTCCTTCAAATATATATTTTATATAGTAGTATAGAAATAACAAAACTTTACGCTCTATTTCAGACAGTACAGCTAGCTTCTAAGATGACCTTGGGCATCATTTGTGATCTCAGCGATGACTGGACAAGGATAAACTACCAACACTGCTTCAGATATGAGTTTATTGATGTGTAAGCGAGATGTTGAGGATGTACAGAAAAGTCAGGGTCAGACAAGAAAACAAAAATACAAAACAAAAATTCACACAAGGCAGATAAAGCGGACACCAATGGAACAAGATGCACTGCAGAGATGTAAAAGATGCAAGGAGAACCAGGAAATTAAACAAGTTGATTATATGGGGAAAAAAATAAATGAACACTAAAAACAACTAGAGCAGACAAGTGATCTGGTGTCTACATATAAACAATCCTTATGACACCATCCTAGAATGTATATATATATATATATATATATATATATATATATATATATATATATATATATATAATCGTAGATAGACAGGATTCTGACCCAGTAATTCTGTAAACTTGTCCACTGCTATTTGAAAGCTTGATGACCCCTACTGTGTATATGCCTAGAGGCACATCCAATGTAAATCAGATCTGGATTATTCTGTTTAATTTCTTCTTTTGTTTCAAATATATATATATATATATATATATATATATACACATACTTTTCTATGAAGGAGGGGAATTCCCTCTTAAGGATCCTTTTTTCAGGCGCTCCAAATGTTTGCAGTGAATGATTAGTGTATTCTACAGCCATAACCATCCCGATGATGTGTAAAACAATCCAGAAAATTTGCATAACTAAAATACATTCTATATAAATAGATAGCAATAGGTTACAAATCTGCACACAAAGTTTTGGTAAAGCCCTGTCCCATGGCCACATCACTAACTACACTTGTAATAACAAGTGTCCAGCTTTCAATGTTGGATAATACTTAGTGATAAATATTATCTATCTATAAAGTGAGTATCTAACTATATATATATATATATATATATATATATATATATATATATTTATATACAATATATATACTGTATATATATATGTAAAGATGTGCAAGTGTACAGATATTTATAAATAGACACACACCCACAAAAAGACCCCCTCAGCATGTCGCAAAGTACATCGCTTAAATGTTCTGCGCTCAGAGAATCTTCCTCGCAGGGAAGGGATTAACTGCCAATTTACCTTGTGAGAAAAACAAGGCAAGACGCAGTAAGATGAATGCTTTTCCCTTGAAACACACAAATGATTTCCTCCTGTGCTCTGCTACTTTGTGCGCATTTCCCCATTGTGTCTAAAATATGAAGAGAAAATATATAATTCAGCCAGGTTTCAGATGCAAGCCACTGGGGGATTTTGCCGCCATCGAGTGCCTCACTTTATTATCGCTTATTCCTAATAAATCAAATGGCTTTTAACTTGTCACAGCTGCTTGTGGGCACAGGACAATTGAGAGCGGCCGCTGGCAGTTTGAGCTCCATTCGATGGTGTATAAGGCTCAGCTATATATACAGTGCTATGGCCAGACTGCACCCTACACATATTTATCTAACCAGAGCAGGACTCCAGTTGGCCTCTGTGGAATTCAGATACGATGCAGTGGCTATTTTTCTTTAGACTGTAAGCTCTAGAGGCCCCTCATATTGTCTTAAACCCTAAGCAAGCGGACACTTATCTTTGTTAATCCCACCATGGATAAAGTGTGAAAAATAATTATAGATAGTATAATCTATCCTTTAAACACGTATACAACCACCCAACATCTGAAATGGGTCAGATGGACGGGGTTAAAGAGCGTAGTTAGAGATGGGTCTTTACAAAACTTTTTTTAGGAACTTATGTGAACTAGTGGGCAACGAAAACATTTATAATGATAACAACGTAATTATGTAATGTAATTTCCAAACTAATTTTTTTTTTCTTAGTGATACAGTGTACTCTGGCACACTCATGCTCCCCAAACTTTCTGAGCTTGTACAAAAGAGTGACTTTGGGGAGGAAAGAGGACAGGGCATCAAATCGGCGTTTGTCAGATGGACAGCCTGAGCCAAAAAGAGGGACTTTCAGAAATTCTTACTTGGGGCATTCCTACTAATAATGTGACCCAAACTTTAGGAGAGTAAAACATGCTTCTGGAAAAAAAGTTCCCCACTGACTTCCAAGACACCAAACTACTGGAGAATTCACGATATCCTTGGGATGGGAGAACAGGAGGAGTTCCACATGTGGAAGATATGTTGTTTTTTTCTAAATAAGAAAAAAGCTCAATGAAAATGTGATAATTTGGCATTGAACTCGAGTCAAGCTTCATATTTGGAGTAAATGTATTAAATACTCAAAGCGATAATTTCAGAACATTTTTTTCATATACATCATGACCAGAATGAAGAAAAAAACAGCTTTAGGCTGGGGAATTTCTTAAGGTTCTGTAAATGGTGCAAGTCAGATGTCATTGATAATACAATTCTCCAAGATTTCAATTTTCAAAAATGTCCACATTTTGTGTGAATATAGGTAGATTTTCAAATGCAGTCCTTAAGTAATTCTGCACAATGATTACATACTGCACCAATTGTCTATTTAGCCTTGAGTAAACAGAGTGTCTAATCCCTGTATTTCTCAGTCTGGCAAAAATATTTCCGCCAACAATAATTCAACCGTGACAAAATCAATTTTTCTCTGTCTATAAATTAATTAGCACCAGAAAAAAAAATTCTGCGCCATAATAGAAAGAAAACAAACAAAAACGGTGTGGTTTATTAGCAAATTTGTAAAAAAAAATTTAAAAAATTCAGAACATTGTCTCACCAAACAATCTTGCTTCTCTATAAACATTTAATCACTGCTACCAGGGTCAAAAAGTTCAAATTAGGATTTTTTTAATGATTGTGTTAATGTGACTTGTTTCACGCACATTTGCTGGAAGCCTAAAATTTTAATAAAATTGATACCATTTTATCTAAATAGAACATTTTTGTAAAACATGACAGTTTTATGTTCTTTTTGTGTTTCTGTGCAAATTGAAACAAGCCAAATTAAAAGTATGCATAAATGAATGGCAATTTCCAACTGATGTTTACAAATTTGCTTAAAAACGTATTTTTAACTTAGACTTAGGATGCCCCCTCCCCCAAAAAACTGGACACGTAAAACATTTAACAATGAGGGGTTAATGTTTACAGACTGATAATGCCGACTCCACGAGGTTAAGTACTTTCATACAAGAGCTCCATAGAAAAGGCTAGTGACAGGTGATTGATTTCACTTGGTTTATGTTGCCTCCAATGACTTGAGATGCGTGAATCATTGGTTGGCAAACTCAAAAGTGGAAATTTGCTACCCACAGTTAAATTGCAAATTCGACAGAAATGCTTTCTTTCAGAAGTAATCTATTCAGGAGTTCTCTTGAACTCTTCTACAGAAAAAAGCATAGGAAAGCTAAGTGCTCAAGGGATGTGTTTAACAATGGGTTAGTTCCATTCTGGGAATCAGAGGAGTGAGTTTACCGCTGTGCAGGTTGAGACGAGACGACAAATTTTACATTACGAACGCAGTATGAAGGGTGCCTCTCCGCAGAAAGTCGATGAGATTCTTCTCCTTTTCAGGCTCCAGCAAATTTCCCACATACAGCGTCCATTTTGTTTGTCATACATGATCCACAAATATCCATGTAGTCCACAAATTAAATTTCTTATTGTTACCCTTTGTCACAATGGTGTCTTGACTCAAGCTAGTAACCCTTGAAAGCTGAAGGAGCCCCTCTCGGAATTATACATTTTAATGTATTAGAAGTAATGGTCAGAAAAAGGAAAAGGACTGTAGGATAAATTTGACTTTTTGGTTTTTGGGGAAAACAAATAAGATGTTTATATAAATTGGTTTTCCTGCAAATGGAACAGATGACTTAATATCTACTGAACGGCACATTGATACCATCTGACAATATCTTGAGGGCAACTCACTAAATTAAAGGAAACCTTACAAGTCCGGTCAATGGAGGAAAACCCCACAGAATGGACAAGTGGGGGCATCTGCGCGATATTTCATTATGGTAGCAGTCACATTCTGCTGAGAACGAATGTGTAGGACGACTGCTGTACAACGTGAGCTGGGTGCATAAAACACACGCTGCTTTAGCAGTGGGTTTAAGGATCCATCGACAACGTAATACGAGGCCTACAAGAAGCATTGTCAGGCGGTGCTTATAACGAGCAATAAACAGCATGCCGTAATGCTCTTAGAAGGAGCTTGCGACAGACGCGCGCACACACACACACACACGGGAGATAGGGGAATTAACATTTTGTTAGGCCGTGTGGTGAAACGGCAGAAAGTTATGATTGCATTAACCTCTCTGGCGCCAGGAAGGCCGATGGTGAAAGTGAATAGCTCGACAGAAGAATGTGGTTCCAAGTGAAAACTGAATTATTCTGTTCTTATGGGAAATATTAAACCACAAAGCACGAAAATTCTTCCAGTGCCAGAGGCCAGAGTTCCAAAAAAAAATATGAAAAGTAGCGTGCTTGACTAAACTGCTAATGCATTTCAGCAGCCAAACCATACAGCACCAAATACTGTCATCGGTATCTAGTGTGCTTTGCATGAAAGGCCACAATTTACTCCCCAACGCGCACACAAATCATTAGTTCTTCTGTAATTAGAAGACTTGTTGCTGGGGTTCAAATATTTTAGTACGTTTCCACTGGACTAGTTAAACGCGCGCTAACCCCTTTTAATTTCTGTTCTGTCAAATAAAAAAAATCATAAAATGAGCACTTGATTTTACAGGCCTCTTATCAATTAGGTTAGCCGAGTAGAGATGGCAGCCATTTTACAACAGGGCAAAAGGTTCTGATTTTACAAGACGGTGAGCATATCAGTTGTGTTTTAGTATCAATGGGGATGGCCGAATGACATGAGGCAAGAGCAGCAGGAATGAATGTGCAATTGCCACCCTTTTTACCCCTTCCTTTGGAAAATTGAGCCGCTTACCCATGTGTTTGTTTGGCTAATGAGACCAGAACAATTTATGGGAAAGAAGAATTGTGAAACAAATGATTTCCCTAGTATTTTCTGGAAAGATAAGAAGCAACGCCATGGAGAAGAGGGGCATGGTAGTTTATTTGCAGTTATTATTTTTTCTGACTTTGCCATCGTAGAAAACAAATACTGGTTTATTTCATTATTTCACTCAGAGACTAGGATATATATGCTGTAAATCCCAGAGCGTGGTTCAAGTACTGGGTCCTTTAAAATTAGGGTTAGTATGAAAAGTGATTCTGGAGCAAACTTTTGAGAGTAGTCTTATCACCATACTGTCAGCTTTTCAGGGCAAGAACTAGAGTGACTACATTGGCCATTTCGTTCCAGGACACATATAATTTTCACATATTTCTGAACAGCACATATTAAGTGCTGCCCTGTAGCATGTGGGAAATATAGGCTAATACAAATCAATTGGTGACTTGGTTATACATCATGCTTATTACAAGGCAGTGCTGACCATAATGGCTATGGTCAAAAGTGAACACTTTTAATAGAATCTTAAGTAAAAGACAGAGTTACTGTATTTTTGAATGAGGTTCTTAAGAGACAAATATTGGGACAAATATTGACCAGACACAAAAAGCCAAATTCTGGGGAGTGTCCCCTTAAAACACATCTAGCCATTCTAACGCATTTGTATCATTTTTTTAAATCTCTGACTGAAGGTTCTACTTGAACATATGAGGAGAATATGAAAAATAACATAGTATAAAAAACTACTCTTTATAAAAAGGCAAATATTTAGTCTACAATAAAAAAAAAGCCTGCACTCTGACGTTATAGATATAATTTATATTCCATAACCACCTCTGAGCATCAACGTCTTGTGTAATAATCAGATTATAATTAAAATAGATTGCAGTGCTTTTTTTATTCTGTTCATGATTTGGCAGCAGCCTTTAAGAAAAAAAAAAAGTCCCACTTTTTTAATATTGAAGCAGTCACGTCCCACTTTGTGCCGAGAATGGAAAAGGATTAACCCTTTTCAATGCAAATGCTTATGCTCTTAGCCTTGGGTTTCTTTTGATGTTCCTTGGCCAATAAGAAGATAACTATTTTCAGATGTGGGTCAACGATTCTTTGCCATGGCTTCCTATAGTATTTTAAGTACCAATTAACCCTATGAAGGTATGACTTTCTGAAAATAGCACAAAAAAAAGACAAGTGATGAAAATCCAGGCGTATGGTTTATGTGTGTTACACATACACTCCATTAATATTATCTCTTGATTTATATAGTGCCATCATATTCTGCAGCAAAGTACAATAGGTAAACAGGACATAACAAGTAGTGCAAATGAGCCTAGAATCTAGACAGAGATGGGGTGTATTACAAGAGAGGTTAAGATGCAAATGTTTGAGACGGACCATGCATACAGGTGTGTGTTAGCATGAGTGTGTTAGTATGAATGTGTATCTATACACATTCACACAAACACAATACACATACGTACATCATACAGCCTTAATGCATGTGATTCATTCACATCTTTCAAACACATATTGATAGCTATGTATGTATTAAGAGCAGTTCCCTTTAAATTGGTGCAATCAGCTGTGCATTGGTTACTATAGCAATTGCAGCGTCTAAAAAATAATTGCTCTCTCTATATATAAATGTATCCTTGCCATGTGTTCTCCCGTATTCCTGCTCTTTACCTTCCCCCACTAGATTCAAGAGTTTAGCTACCCTTAGCAATGTACCTAAAATAGCCATTGATCCTGCTAGCTATGAACACTTCTTCCATGTCTGACTGTCTGTTCTACAAGTTCTCCTAAATTCAAGAGACATAACATCGAACCGAACCATTGAATGTTTGTGCATGGTTTAGGATACATTAATCTCAAATATATATATATATATATACATATATATATATATATATATATATGTATATATATATATATATATATACATATATATATATATATATATACATATATATATATATATATATGTATATATATATATATATATATGATATCCACTAAGACAAACTCAAATGGCAGGAATTCTAACTGCCTTGGAAGAATTCTAATTATTTCAGTAAGTATTCCTCTACGTTTCATCTTCTTATCTCACTCCCACGGTGTCAGCTTTTATTATTTGTTCTATCTCCAGTTTTGTTTTCCACGCTCCTTGTTTTTATATATTTCCCTTGCATACCAGTGGGACAGAATAATTAATGGAAACGTAACTCATAGGTGAGGATAGTATTAAGTTACTATAAACCAAATACTTAGATATTGCACGTGCAATTGAGGAAGATCCTGGATGGAATTCTTATAAAGGATGTCATAAGCCTAGTGCAATCCTAGGTCCCTCTGGGAAAAATTTACCCATATTGACACCTGCTCCTCTAAACCCAATTAGCCTAAATGTACTTATTTTTTAAGGATATGCGGGAAGCATCTGGGATATAAATTTGAAGACTGAGATTAGCACACGGAATCACAAAACCCATTTGAAATCCAGATTTATTAAATTTTAAGTATAATAAAGTGTTCCTCGCACTGCTGAACAGCAAGCGATAGGCAACCTCTGGCAAACCAGCTTCTGTGGACAACTCCTATGATGCTCAGTCAGCCAATAATTCATTACCATTGGTTTACTGGAGTTTGATGGTCCTTAGTAATGAATAAAGCCAACACTGTATGCTGCTGGTTCCTTCAGTGCATCACATATCATCTACTCCTCTCGCTGGCTCTTAGTTCCATCTGGGTACAGCAGGAAATGCCCCTGGCCTTCAATATCGCTCCCCCTCCCATTAAACACACGCACTCCACTTCCTCTTTAGTCTATCTTTTGCAGGGAATGAAAGGCGAAAGGTCCGCAGCTGACAAATATTATACGTTCTTTTCATCGATCCAGGCGTGTGCAGATGTGATAGCTTGATGTTAGCTGCGAAGCGGCTAAGGCATCCTTTTTACTACACTCAGACAGACCCTGCTGTTCTCCACAGACCCACAGCTGGTTTCCCTCCCACTTCTCCCTCATAAAAACAAGAGTTTTAGAGCTGGCCAACTCTACCGCAGCTGTTCAATGCCATCTTCTGCCAATAACCAGAGGTGGTTCCGGGCACTGAAGAAAATAAAGTGGTTGCTGTGGGGTTTGGGCCACTTGGGGGATCACAGTTTCTTTGACTTTGTTGGCTTCTTCACGTATTATATTCTTTACATGAGTTTTACAACCATACCTAGGAGATTTTCAAATGATCTGACTGGACACACTTTAAATATTCATGTTTTGATAGCCCATACCAAATAAAAAGGCTACCAGTGCCAACAAAAGGGTTCTAATAATGGCCCCCATATAGACCATTACTTGTCAAGCCATATGTCACGTACTTGGCAAGATTAATGTATTTTATCGACAAAATTTAATTTATAAACACATTTTCTATGCAGATAACTGTGTCTTTTAGAGCTTTAGAAGCCTGCGATACACCAACAGCCAAGTATGAGCTCCTGGAAACGAGAGACATCAAGGAGGCAAAGGGATTTGGCTCCCAACAGGGAGTGTAGAGAGGTATAGCATTAAAGAATATAATATGAAGGAGTCAGCACCAGACTGTGTGACCCTGAGATTTGCTTATTCACCCATGGAGTCCCCTGGTATGTTTACAGGGATCAGGCAGTATAGATGGGACTTTAATCAGCGAGTAAGCCACATTACTGAAAATTACAGTTTGGTTCTTTTTCGGAATCTCATTTGAAAAACGTCTACATGGACAATCGTTCATGATAAATGGAAACTCTCCTACATGGCGACTGCTGTTTGCAATTAGCCTGCTATTATTAATTAGTATCTCTTGTCTAGTGTTTTGTCTAGGAAGCCGGGGCTATGAGGATTATACCAGTGTTAAAGTCCTTCTTTCATTAGCTCTGTGCATGCTTGGTCCTTTTTTTGTTTACCTTAACTTTATGCACCTGGGCCTCACTTAATTTAATGAAAAACATAATCCATTTTCTGCATCAGCGAATGTACGTTTGCAAGGCCTTCCTGCTGCCTGAATCACCTGTCACTGACCAAAGTGAAGAGATGGAGTCTTTTGCAACCTAACATTTCATGCTGTTTGAAGAGATAAAACGTTAACCCCAGTGATTCTACATTGTATAGTCGGTGGGCCTTTTTAATGAAATAAATATACAGCCTCATCTGTCATACATTGTGGTGACCTTTGTATAAGTTTACGGTTCTCCTCAGCAAATGGGTTAATTCGGTAAATTGCCAGCTGCGGATGAGTTGCAATAAGATGAAGAATGTCATTAACTATGCATTATAAAGGGCCAACTCCCGTGCATTTCTAATGTAAGGACTGGGCTGCTTCTGCATAATGCATGCTAATGACGTTAAATGAAACTCACTGTTTAGTGAATAGACCCTAGGTGAGCGCCTCATGCAAATATCTCTGTAGGTGTGAGCCAAGAAGTGAACACAATCTTCAAGCAATGACAATGATGCCCCTCATCATAATTGTGGGTTTTTTATATTAACCCATCTCAGGAAGTAAATTAACACTTGGTATAATGTACACTTATTACAGAGAATGGCTGGGCAACATGTTCTTCAAATGTTTCAGATAGGGCTATAATGTCCACTTGGACAAAGGAATTCAATGTCCAGCCTACCTGCCGATGAGTTTAAGTAAAATGCATCCAAAACCATTCATAGGTTAAAAGCACTAATTTACGATTAATTACAGATGATTGCTGTAGCAGATGTAATATAGCTGACATGAATGATATCAGATATTAAGAGAAGAATATTATAGAAGCACTCACTATAACAGATGGTGCAAGTTTTAACCCTTTGAGCCATAAAGAAAAAAATAAAGATTTGAATCTTAGGTTGGTAGGCTGCACATAATCATTTTCTTCAATGTAAAGGCAAACCTATTACCATGTATTTTACTTGGTACTAAGTTAATTATTGAACATTTAACTGTCTCCTAACCTAAGGTGGCTTGTATGGCCAGTCTGGATGGTCAGTGACAATAAGATGATTCAGTGGGAAGAATTACCCACGTTTTAAAGGTTTGAGCAGCATAAAGTCCTTTGCATCGAAATACATTTTATCTTTGTAACATATGGATGTAGTAGTATCCATAAATAGCACCGGCGTCCTTGGCATAACTTGTGGAAACCTCTGGTGCCTATAGGGATATTTAGCTAAATGCCCTCCACAAGCCTGTTGCTGGCCACCCTTCCCGTACAGTAATATTTAATTGTATGAAAGTTGTGACAGGGGTAAATTTGCTTGATTAAATACCCTCAGAAGAATTAAATGATGGGGGCAGCACTCAATGATGACAGCCCATGCCATTATACTGTTGCTTATAACGTGTCTCTCTAAAAATACTCCTTTAATGATTGTCAGGTTCACTTTGAAGACATCATTCTGGCTCCTATTCTAGAAGTGTCTGTGTGTTTATAGTGGAGACAGGAATCAGCAGATTTTTATTGTGGCTGGGAGTTGGGTTGAGGGACAGGTTTTAGCTGAGCCATTGTGCCTGGTTAAGACACACTCTGAGCAGATGGAAAGAAATCCCTGCTGATCCTTTGTGACTGCTTGGTAATTAGTTTGCGGTTCCATTGCGCCCATAAGCTAATTAGGTAGCCATCCATTTTTTTACGCTCATCGGGGCATTAACAAGCCTCAGATGCAGACAACGGCTGAGCCAGCATGTCAATGTGCAATGGGCCTAATACATGGCTGCATGACTTTTATGGGGGAAATTAACCCTTTGATCCTATGTGTAGTGATACTTATTATATAGATGTAACTATCTATTGAGATTTTCCTATCCATTGAGAGTAGTCATCTAGACAAGAATATGGTCTGCACTCACAAAATTACCGTTGTCCAGTACATTTATTTGAATTTTAAATGTACTTTTAGTGACATATAATGACATTTCAGTATGAAAACTATTATATAAATGTTACAAGAAAAGTCTTGAATTCCAACAGTGCAGACGTTAGTGTGATAAGATCTTCCTTTAACTGGAATGCTTGTGTAGATGTATAGAAAATGGCAATAACGCCCAACATGATGCAGTTTTTTGTCCCTGGTTAGGGACCATCTGGTCATACTGGTATGCAGTGAATTGAATAGCCAAAACGGAAACACCCAACACGGCAACTTAAGATGCGATCTGTAGAAACACTTGCATAATGAATTCCCTGTCCCAAAGTTATCTTCCTTTTATTCACCCTGCTGCCTGAACCAACAAGCAATCAGTAACTTTATAATAGGGGCAACATAGTAATTGTGAAATAATCCTATATATGGTACATATATATGGTAAATTTTTTATGTACCATATATAGGATTATTTCACTATCAATTATATATAATTCTTTTAATTAGTAAACACCATAACTGACCTGTATAACACAGGATTTGGGAATAAATCCCCTTTAAATCGTATGTGATCTTGTAAATAAATCTGGATTATTCTATTAATTATTTTTTTTCAATGTCTTTTCAATTTATTTATAGGAGCCTCCAGACCTACTTTAGAGGCTGATTTTGGGCATTCTATACTTATTTTTACATATTAAAAAAAAGGAAACTGGAATGATGAATCCTGTCATAATAATGTATCTGGGCTAGCGTAAATTATAACCTTATTTTTAAATTTAAACACACAGAAAGTGTGCCATTGGAATGCCTAATTAGCTGGACGGAGGACTACCGATGGATTACCACACTAACAGATTGGTCTTAAATTACATACAAGCCCAAGGAAAGGAAGTAAAAGGAGACAGAAAAGGATCAAATGAGTTCCTAATGACCTTTGTTTTAGCTCGCACAAGAATTCACACTTAACGTAACACTTATCCAGTTATACAGCATTGCAGACTATGTTGGCTTATATCAAATGACCAATGATAATTATATTTAAAATAAAATCCAGTCTATTAAATATCAGTATACCACATTTAAACAGTAAAAAAAAAAGTTTAATATCTTGTTCCATTAAGAAATAAATCAGAATCTCTGTATAAAGCAGACACTAATTATTATTATTTTCATATCTTATTTATTTTTACTCAGCTCTATACAATACATATAGGAGTATTACAAAACTAATATTGAAAGACTAAGACAAACTGAGTTTGTCTGCCCTCGAGTTGCTCCCTCACAGCGTCTCTGCTCTTGCTCCGCCCAGGAACAAGGCGGAGTCATGGGAAGTGACATCACATTACGTGACTCCGCTTTGTTCCTGGGCGGAGCAAGAGAGGAGACACTGTAAGGGAGCAGCGTGAAGGCAGCCTTGCGGGACTGCGTGGGATTACCGGGACCCGCAGGTACAGTGCCTGACCGCCCGCTCCCACCCGCAGCCCCAGCAAGACCGCCCGCAAGTTTTTTGCAGTCCTCTAGTTACATAGGCTGCTTTAAAAAAAAGTATGTCATAGCAGAACACAAGCAACTCCTCATTTTAGGCTGGTTGAATGTCAGGGGAGTTCTAGTAGTATCTATGAGGAACTGCCTAATGGGGAACTGCTAACATTTTTCAAAAAATCTAACGCACAACATCATAAGTAACTGAATGGCACTCTCTTTACCTCTTGTTAGCCAGGGTTTTGGGTAATACGGTATTTAATTTGTTAGCTCACATTTTAAACTCTCACACCAATGTATTATAGCTACTATGTAAAAAAAATCATTTTCGGCAGATCGGAGGGTCACATCACAAAACATTTCAGCGAAGCTCAATCCCTAGAAGTATCTGATGAACACGGGAGATGTGTGTCCTGCGAGCTGCAGTCTCAGAAAAAAAAAAGGATTTAATTAAAACAATCAATTTTTGAGAATTTGCAATGAATTATTAAACCCAAATGCTCAAAAATATACCTGCTACTGGGTCTCTGGCACCCCCTAGCTGAATTATGCTTCGAAAATCTAGTGAAATACGAACCTGATTTTTTTAAAAAACCTAATTTAAATCAATGTTGGTATATGAAATTTATCTTAATTTAATTAGTGCTGCCTCTGCACGAATTAATTGCAAAAGACCCCGAAGCGCTCGGACCGGTTTAACCCTTATTTGGTGTCAGAATGAGCAGTATTTGGGTATAAAGACCCCCCCCCCGAAGCAGAAACTAAATGGATGGGTGTGATTGTGGACAAAGAAACTAAAGAGAATTAGGTGTAGATCCTGCCAGATCGCCACAAGCAGCATTACCAAGAAGTGCTTTGTTTTTGCCCGGAGTATTTGGGGTTACTACACAATATTTACGCATCGGCAACCACATTGGCCATGTTTTCCGTGCCACATATCATTTTTACATGTTGCAGATCAGTACCTGTAAAGCGCTGCCCCGCAGATTGCAGCATGTATAAGCAAATACCTGATTCCCTTCCTTGAGGTTATACATTTCACATTTCCCAGGTCAGCAATATTTGAAGACTATTCATCCGTATTCGGAAAAGATAAATCACTGGCGTGAAAGGATGAGTGCAAGTACCCCTACGCTTGGGCATGTGGGAGCAACATCTCAAAGGCAAACACGTTAGGCGGTGAGGCACTGCCTGCACGCTGTAAGCAAGTAATCCCTACAAAGAAGCTCAGTGATCCCTAAAAAGCCAAAATGTAATACTGCCCATTTAGTACAATACTGCCCATATAGTACAAGAAAATGGTTAAAGTTGGTTAAGTGGGACTGAAGCTTTGGTTTCAGTAAGTATGGAGGGCACATTTCTTGAAAAATCTTATATATTATACACTATATGACCAAAAATATGTGGTCTCCACTCCTAATTATTGAGTTTAGATGTTTCAGTCACACATATAGCTAATAGGTGTATAAAATCAAGACAAACATTGGCATTAGAATGGGTCATAATAAAGAGCTCAGTGACTTTAAACATGGCAGTCATTGGATGCCTATGATGTGCTGTAAAGTTGAGTCGAGGCAGGATGATAGTCAGAGGCTGCTTTTCAGGGTTTAGGCCCCTTAGTTTCAATGAAGGGTAATGTTAAGACAGTTTAGATGGTTGTATGCGTCCAACTATGTGGCACCAATTTGGCTAAGCCCCCTTCCTGTTCCAGCATGACTGTGTCCTTGCGCTGTAAACCGGAGGGGCCTGAACTTAACCCCATTGAACGCCTTTGGGATGAATTGGAACGCCAGCTGCGAGCCGAGCCTTCTTGTCAAACACCAATGCCTGGCCTCACAAGTGCTGTTTAGGCTGAATGGGCACAAATCCCACAGACAAAAGGCCAAAAGACTTCCCAGAAGAGTGCTACTGCTGCAAAGAGGATCCAGCTCCATTATAATGCCCATGGTTTTAGAATGGGATGCTCAACAAGCTCAAATAGGAATGATGGTCACGTGTCCACATGTAAATATATATCAGTTTATGTATGTGTTTGTGTGTGTGTATATATAGATATATATGTTTATTACAGTTTGCTCCATAAAAAAACACTTAGGTTTATTTCTGGGTCCTGCTAACCTAGATGATGTATATATTATTTAGGTGCGTGGGTATATATATAATTTATAATATCACGGCATCTCTTTATCGGTTGCTCCATCTATATCCGTCTTTGTAAACTGTTCTAGCGTGTGAATGATTGTTCTGATCGCTGAGGTGCCGATCCGTATGCTCCGTATAACAGTAAATAGCAGGCAGACTGCTTATCCCTGGGAGGTTCGCAGCACACCGAGCTGGCTGGCCGGCCGTGTTAAGGAGCCTCCGCTAGAAGCCGTCTATCAGCAGCCAGTCCGACCTGCCAGTGATAATGTGCGATCAGCAGCAAATCACCCCCGCCAGGCACCATCCATCATCACTGCCAGGCGGCAGCGCCGACACGTTCCGCTTAACCCCTGCACCGCTGCGGGGCCCGCATCCCCCTAGCGAGCAGAACGCCGGAGGCACGGCGCAGGCACTGCACGGGTTAAAAAGGAGGCGGAGACAGGAGGCTGCACAGCTATTAGGCACGGATATAAGGCAGACGGGGGAAGCGGCAGCTGAGCGACTGGAGGTTTATAGAGATGCTTGGCGGGCTGAGCGGCTCCTCTGCGCTGTCTGCGTGATACGGCCGTAAAGAAAATGTGTGTACCGCAGGGAGCACGTCTCCGCTTATATTATATATATATATATATACCGTATATACATATATATATGCCGTATATATATAATATATATGTTGAATTATATAGGGTCCAGCTGCCCAGTATTGAATATTTAACTGTATGAGTACCAAGTTTATTAACAGACTAGATAGCCACGTAAGGCCCACAATGCAGGTCCCTCATAACATTATATTGTATTTTTATTTAAGTCGAATTTATGGTATTGGGTATTATGTTGTAAATGTACATTTTTTAAGGTTTTGTGTTACGCACGTACTATGGCAGAGCGATCCATACGTAATCATTTTTCCTCCCTTGAGAATGTATGGAAAGATTCTGTAGAATCCGTACGCTTTTGCCTCAAAGCCTGCCGTCGTAGCTTGAGGAGACGTGTTTGGCCCGTTGCTATCCCGTGCTGGGGTTTAGAGAGGTCTAGTGCGCATGCACACAAAGCCTTCCCATTGATTTCAGTGTGAAGGATTTAATGCTTTAAGCTTTATGGAGGGGTATGCTGCAGTGTTGAAGCTGCAGCTTCTTAAGGTAAAAAATGATGTATATAGTTTAACAGGTTGAAGAATGCTTATTAAAGTCCTGATATGCGTTGCTTGTTGGTGTGGTTGCATGGCACGCCAAGGGATGCCAATAAACTGGCATTTTAACGTATAATCCTCCAGGAGGCGTTCAAAATACTATTCAGGGCTATTCAGCAAATCGACATCCACAAAATAGGAATCTCCACAATTTATGGACACGTGGGATGTGATTGAATGCAATGCGGAACCATTTTGCCAAAGATACTGGTATCGATTATATATATAGTAATATTCGTCATCTATGCAAACTATTTTACTATACGCAAAAATAGGTGCATCTGTGAGCAGGTGTCTAAGCAAATTACCTATAATCTAAGAATTGCTGTATGCAAAGTACGGGGTGCACAGATTAAAGGGAAAAACATGGATAATGAATGATTCTCCATGATCTTGGTGTTTGCACTAAACTAGACTTTTGTTTTTCCAAAGGCTGCAGTATTGGAGTTGCTACAGTACCCAGTAAATAAATACTTAACATACATTTTAATGTAAAAAATATAAGCCCAGGCTTAGGACTACTGCTAAAAGATTTGAATCACTTATACTCTTAAAAATAAGTGTTTAATTATCCTTATTTCTGGGCTTTTACTGTCCCTTTAACTCACTCATGACACCAAGAATGCGTGGATGGGAGCTTACAGAAATGCTAGGGACTGTGTATGGAAACGTTGGCCAGGTGGTAGGTATGCATTACCAATATAATGTTGAAACTATATTACGATTCATGCTAGATCTGTCTGCCATCTGTAAGACACAAAAAAGAAAACTCCATTGTATAAAGAAACATTTTTGGAGTGACTCCGCCAATGTGTTTCTGTTGTGACTTTTATATGTTTGATATCTGACTGATGGGATCATAATTAACATTGCGAAAAGGATTAAGGAGACTTGACAAGAATAATAAAACTTCTGACTTTTTGTTTTTCCAGAATTGTTTTCCACCTTAAAGCCGATCTCGTGCACTTGGCAACAAAAAAAACAAATACTGAAATTGGAATTCGCTGTGGTTTGTGGTTGTGAATGAAAAAGCGTATCAAACTGGCATAGATCTTCCCTGCTTCATTCTGCAATTTCTCACCAGACAAGAAGTCCGAGACCAAAAAAAGACACGCTGCTCGAATCACGTACAGTTACAACCGCTCTGTCATAAAAAAAGGGGGGGAGGGGTAGCAAAGCTGCTACAAAAAAGTGGTTTTGTTTGCAATTCACTAGTTCTTTTGTTAGCTCATTTAAATTGCAGCTTTAAACGTATAAATGTTCAATACATATACTGCCTTTATAATAAAAGATAATAAGATATAATAATGGATATAGCCATATTAGTCAAAAATACTGACACACGCGTTTTTAATACATTATTAGCATCAGTAATATATAATAATTGAGCAAGATTTTTACATCTAATTTCAATTGAAAAATGCACACAAAAACTGAGCTAGTATAGAACATTTCCAGCATAGCAAATGAAGTATTCAACCTTGAATGCAGGTTTTAGCGTGCATAAGTGGTGTCCTTGGCAGTCACTAGAGCTCCTTATATCATGGCGCCATCTACAGCATGTGTTTGGAATGATCGCTTTCAGAATATGTGCCATGCGAGACCCCAGCTCGATTATTTAGCAGGTGTTTATAAGTCCTCTTTTAAAAAATGCCGAATTTCTTGTTCTATAGAGCCGAAGAACATGAGTATTTTTGAAAATTGCTCTAGAATGCTTTTACAAGAAGAAGGTTAAAGACGCTTGCTGCTTAATGCTTACATTGTAACGTTAGGTTAATATGTTTTAACATCAGCGTGCCCAAATTATATATATTGTTTACACTGACCCTGCACTAATAAGTACCACATGCCAAATACTTATCTACTGAGTGGTAAATTTACATATGGGGCTGCATATTAATCTCTCAATGGTGGTCAGGCTGCACATACTAAAACTGATATTTTATGTGTAAGATATTTTTAAGGTAATCAAGGGTAAAGTTAAGTATTGGTTCTGCTACCTACACAGTATATTTAATGCTATAAATATTGTGTAAGAATGATCAAGGAAAACCGAATCCTCAATTGTTTTGTTTATTAAATTAAATGCAGAAGAATAATTAGCACACAGTTGCGTAACAAACAATATACTTATAGACAGTCACAGTAACATACTAACATTCTTACACACACACTACCATACTAACATGCTTACACACACACCGTAACATACTAAACCACACTAACATACTGATATACTTACACTGTAACATACTAACACTCACATACACCTACCTTTGTAGGCTCAGGAGAAAATTAGCTTTTTGGCTCTCACAATCCTCACACGATGTCTGAGCATCGGAAAATAACGTTGTATCCCAGCGCCACGCATGGCGCTGTGGTGGCCTCTGTTACGCCATTTATAGCACATAGATATATATCTCGATATATAATGGGTGGGTGGAAGATGCGATGGTTGAAGCTGAAGTGCTATCAAGGCCAGATTAAGGAGCTTTGGGACCTGGAGCAATTATACAGGAAGGTTAATTCTTATCTTACAGCCAATAACTAAAACATGATGGGGATCAAAGGCTTTTTCTGCTTACCTCTTTTTTTCTCCTATTTTCTCGCTCGTTTTTTTTTTCGTTTTGATGTGAACCCGCTAGATGCTATTTGCATATCGTGGCATTTAAACACACGGGGCAGACAATATGAGTCACTATTACTTACAGAAAACACTTATTTCCAATGCAGATATATCTGTGAAAATAAGCGTAGAAAAACAAATCCATATATAGAAGTTTATGTTGACTATTCCAAATATAGAAGTTTATAATTAGCATTGCTAACAGGCAACAATGCTTACAAGCAGCTCTCATGTTTTACTTCAGGTTGTTTCATTTAGGTAAAGTAAGCTAACGTTTTCATAAAGTTTGTTTTTATAGAGTGAAGCTTTGATATGCGAGTAGCCGGTAAGTCAGTACTATCTCAGCCCAGCTTTTAACCGTAACCATCTGAGGTGTGATATGAGTTTGTATTAGGTCGGTGAACTGACAAATAACCCCTCTAATTATTTTTCCTTTTCAAAGGGTATTTAGTCTTGACAGCAGTTTGTTTCTATGGGCCACGTCATCTTTTGTTTTCATTTCCAGCATTTATTTTGTAACATAATAACCCACCAAGTCCCTGGACATCTACATATAAGATTCATTGTGAATTCTCCAAAGGCATGAATGACTTCACGCTACGAAATTTATTTTTTCTAATATGCCTAGTGTCGCTGGCCCTGCTCATGACAATTTTCTGTTCTGGATTTGGAACCCATAAATGATTCTTACCATCCAACTTCATTAACGTAATTTTTATGTCACAGTGCCATTTTATGTGAGGGACATCATTGCATGTCCTTCATGAGTAACACCACGATGCTGCCCCAGATTTGGGACTGTTGGTAGCTATGTTTATATAATACATCTGCCTGTGCGTCCATTGCTTTTGAATTCACACGCTTATTATATGTACGTTAGAGGAGGTTAGAGGAGTTTTCACATGACTATTACGTTCTAGTGCTAACAACAATCTAAAAATATAAATTACAATGGCAAATTGATTTAACTTTTTTTAAAAAAAACTTGTTTCAGGGTATAAGGTGCCTGAAGAAGAGACCTGGATAGTCAAAAGCTTGCAACCAATTATACTTCAGTTTGCCAACAAAAGTATCATCTTTACCAAATTTTCTATTTGTCTCTCCAAAACTAACTTGGTACAACTCTATAATATACTTTTATTAATTTAATCATTAGATTTTATACCACCAGCAAATCTGTCCACCAAGGCAAAAGTCCGGTACAATTCAAGCTTTAACACTCCATCTGGTCTGTCACAAATCGCCATTTTTGAGTGAATGCATGCCCATTCCTAGTTAGTCTGCTCTCTCCATTGACTTTATTGTTTTAGATTAATCTTGCTTTTGTATTTGCGTTTACTGGACCGAGATGAAAGCTTTCAATGTCCATGTGGTTTCCAGACAATCCTCCACATTAGATGTACCACCCTTGAAGGAAGGCCCAGCTTTAATCTAGATCCAATAAAATATAGCTCAACCCGCTTATCATTTAGTGCCTCTTATGACCTTGTCAAGCTTGTTCCTGTTTGACACCTCCCCTAATCTATTTAGTGAACTTGCAGTTTGTTTCAATTTTTGTTCAAAGGTATGCTTTTTTAACTTCCCAACTTCTGTTAAGCTTTCGGGAAAGTAGCAACCACCTAATCATCTGATCTAAAAAAAAAAAAAGTAAATAACATTGTTTTATCCTGTAGTGGAAATCAATTGGTTTTGAGTGGTCTCTTTGAACTCTTTGAAGGAGATCCAATAGTTTGCCGTGGCAAGAGTTCAAGGTTTTTGTTATTCTGATGCTGCAGTGACCCATGATAGCGTGGTAAAGTTTCCTTGGCTTTGTACACACAAACTACAGAAAACTCCCGTACAGACCTGATGTGTTTCAGCTCCCGGCGAGGTTCTCTTTTGTCAGCAATCTGTGCTAATCGGATCAGCCCAGTCTATGAAGAACACAAGAAAGGCCAGTTCTTTAACACTGTGAAGTACCAAGAAAATCACAAGCAGCTGAAATATTCTTTGAAATATAGCAATCCTGATATCCCATTCCTATCAATGTAATGTGCCACCTTGGTTTCCTCTTTGTGGTCGTTTTAAAAGTATGGTTTCACATTTGGAGTGCAATTGTTTTAAGTGAGCTGTTAACCAAAACCTGCATTTCGGACCCAATCAAGTCATAGGTCCCGCATCACAGTATCTCATTTAAAAAAAAGCCAATCCCTTCCCTAGATAATGTTAAGTAGACTAATTCACATAGTCTGAGACAGGGAGAACTTTAGGCTATCCTGTTGGGGTTGCTTGCAGCTAGGCTATGGAAGAATTAACAAAGCAGGCAGAGATCTGAGATCAGAGCTGAGCTTTAAGGCAGAACATTAGGATTGTGTGCGATGAATGAAAGGAGGAGATTGCTGTTAATTCAATTTCCTGGAAGTCGAGCAGTGGTATTTCGGGAAGATGCAGCTTCACACGGAGAATCTAACAGAAAAGCTTGATTACATTCTCGATCTCTATATGCTTTTAAAGGGAGATGTAAGATGCATGCCTCTCTGTTTATCATGAAATATGGCTTATGGGGTATTTCATATATGGTTGCAGATATTAAAAAATATCAAGCTTATAAAATCAGATTATTTGTTTGTGGTTTTCGTTGTAACATCATTAACCGGATTCAGAGATCCCTCTGGCCTGCTCTCCGACATTTAGACAGTCCAGATGGCATGGACTACCACTCCTATCATGCTGAACCTTTAATGTACTGGCCCTACACATGTGATTCACACCCACAAGATGCATATACCTGCTCTTTGACAGTACTGTCATCAGCTGACTCTTCAAATGAAGAATTGTTGAAGAATCGTATATATTTGTCTTACTAAACCAATAGTATTATATATTGTAAATCACTTACCTTAATTTACAGAAAATAGACATGGTTTTGACCAGCGGTGTCCAACCTTTTTGGCACCAGGGATCGGTTTTGTGGAAGACAATTTTTCCATTATTATTGTCATTAATATATTTATTATCCATCTATCTATCTATCTATTATTATTATTATTAATATATTTATTATTTATAATACTTTCATTCTCTCACTCATTCTCACTCTTTATTTATTTCAGTATTCTTACTACTCCCTTCTCACTATCTATACCCCCTTTCTCACTATCTACACCCCCTTTCTCACTATCTACCCCCTATCCTCCCCTTCTCACTATCTACCCCCTCTCCTCCCCTTCTCACTATCTACTCCCTCTCCCCCTTTGAAGTTCACTTACCGTCCAGGAGTCCTACGGTGGGAGTGAGAGGCCTCTGTTTCTCTGCTCTGCCGTGGCGCGCGCTGCTTCATTGCTGAGCGCTGGAATATGATGTCATATTCTGGTGCTCGGCATGAATTGCCGGCTAAGCGACCAAGCTAGAGGCCTCGCGGAAGAGACTGAGGGGTGCCGAAAACTCGGGGAGATGGGGGGAGATGAAAACTCGGCTCCCATCCTCCGTATTGAAGAAAAAAAAAAGGACGGCGTTTGAAGCCACTGATTCCGGGACATGTGGTCACCCTATCGTGTGGCCCAGTTCCTTATAGGCCACGGACCGGTACCCCTCTGTGGCCCACTGGTTTTGACAAATATATTTTTCTAGCCACACGCTTTCATATTAGAATCCAGTAAAATTTTTGTGGAAACTTTGGCTGTTGTTCCCTCCTGCAAACTGCATCCCCTCACAGCTTACCACTGCTGCTGGGATGACAGGGGAGCCACATGTGCATATGGGTGCCTTGGCTGTACAAAGCATACAAACAGCACGAGCATGGAAGTTACCAGGAGATCCTAATCCAATGAAGCACACAGTGACATCCAGATCTGCAATCCATCTCCGCACCGACTACTTCTCTGGGAGAGTGTGACATAAGTGTTAGGGACACAGAAGGGCCTTTATGTACTTTTCGTACTTTTGAGTACTTTAAAATTCATTCACTTACCTGGTGTAGTAGGTGCAGCTGCCCTTCTCCGTGGTCTAATGATTCTTGTCAATAAACCAAATGGGAGGGATTTCTCTGCATGCACATGGGTGTGTGAATAGATCCCAGCTCATAGCTAGTGAGGAGTACATCGTGTGCACGGAGGTGTGTGAGACTGAATGCCTCTCCTGCAGGGGACTAGCTGGAGTCTCCCAAGCATTTGCAAAAGGGACATCATGCCAATTAAAGTGCATATGATGGCTGGAGTGTCCCTATAATTAACACACCAACTCCCCCTATTATAAAATTATATATGAATGTGTAAGTGGAGTGTAATTGCTTTTTTTAGGAACTGAGGGGTGAACCACCTTTAACGATTCTCCCAACTGTGCAAAAAAAAAGACACACCTTTACCTTATCGTTATTCTAACCACGTCAAAGATCCTGCGTATCCCCAAGCACTTATATAATTTCCACCCACAATTATAGTTAGCACAACAAACAAACATTACAATGTTTCCATCATGCTGCTAGATACTAGTCAGAATTCAGGGAAAATAGCATATACACAGCTATGTCTGTCGCTATGTCTGGAGTGTTGGAACTCTCCCAGAATGCACAGTGGTATGCCTGCCGGGAGAGATGCCAACCGTCTTGGCAACCACAATAGGGCAGCTGCAGAGCTGTGAAGAGTTCCTCCAGGAAAAGGTACCATTCGTAACTGGGCACTTATCCAATGAGTAGTCAATTTAACCTCTTCATTGCGGAGCCTGATGATCCCTTTGGAATTTGTGTCTGTCCGTATTTACTCCACATTACAGTTTTTCCTCTCTTTACTGTATGAACACATGTATGGAGGATCGTTCCTCCTGGAAAACTCGTTTTACTCCTTGAATGGACATGGACAACTAAATAGGAAAAGGGTTAGCTACACTTAAATACTGAATTCTTACAATTCTGAATCAATTATTCAGTGCAAGGAACCTATAATCACATATTAAATGTATTGTTAAGCTAATACAAACAAATAATGCGTATAAAACAAGTGTTAACTTTTGAAGTATAGAATAACTTTGATCTGAACAGAGACCCATAATGTGAATTTATTTCAGTGACTGCGTGCATCCTACTAATAATTGTGTATCACTTATAACAAGTCCAGAGTCCCAGTGACAAACATTTCTCCCAGTTAAATTAAGATATTACAGGTGGGACAAGTATTGTCAGATGGTGCAAGTATGAGTGAACACTCTTGAGATGAAGGTAGAAAAGAAAAGATTAAGAATGCTAGAAAAGCAGGAAGCTGGCTGCCAGGCATCACAGCTGTGAATTCTGGTCAAGGCAGAAGTACGTCCGGAGCACAAGTAGGGCAAATCACTGTAATGGGTGGTCAAGCTGTCTCGTAGGCTGCTCCTCAGTAGGCTATCGACATGGGAGATCTGTGATCCCACTTACATAATGGAGTGCTTTGCCTAGCGTGTACTGCCTCCATAGCATGCTGTACACGGCACATGATGATTCCAGCTGCAGAGGAGACTCCTGGGGTCCCAACATAAATACATGGTTGAGACCTCTAATGTAGTACTTTTTGATCTTTGGGTAGGGGATGTGGTGCTTACTCCCAATCAATTTCTGAATGATTCCACCAAACATTTGCCTCCCTCTTCCATCTAGCTACATAGCTAGATTTGCCCCTGACCCCTCATAGACCAAATGAATACAGAACAAGAAACCTCTGGGACAGTATACAAAGACGTTTTCAGGTAATGAGACATAAGGCAAGAAAGACAGAAATAAAAATAGAGACAGTGGCATAACCAATGGAGAATAAAGGGATGGGCATGTGATCTTTTAGACACCTCTACGCCCCTTTACCCTCTCCTTGGTGAAAAATGAGGAATTAGCAAAACTATTTTGTGGCTAAACAATGAGTTGGGGGAGAATAACAGTAAAATGAAAAATCCCATTTCATACACTATGTCATATCTCATGTCTTCCTTAATGAGACACTCTACAGGGTTGGGCCTTCAAAATGCATAGTTAACCTTGTGACATATGTTTTTAAGCTCTGTTGTCCCGTTCTTTATATCTATTAACCTTGTGATAGAAATACTCTACCTCACCTTTCGTAATTGTTCACACTAGATTTAACAGCACTTGTCAAGTCTGATTGCTAAAGGTACACAAAAAATAGGTATCCACAATAAGCTTAAAATGGATCCAACATGGGTAAAATTAAGAAAATGATCTCTTTCTTGAGATTCCTTTCTTGGCTTCTGACAATGAAACAGGGCATACCCATTATTTAGAATTAAAAGGGACAAGGGAGAGCAAATTAGATGGAAGAAGATGAAATAGAGTGAGAGAGAAGGAGAGATTATGATGGGATAGAATGGGAAACCAAGCGGCACAATCCATATACTGGAGTATAACTGACAGATATATCCACTCCCATTACCCATCATTTTAATATAAATACAACCTTTTATGCTTTAATTCAGAATTCTCTTCTTAACCGCTTATGAAATATTTGCGGCTGAGAGTCGGCCAGCTCAGGAGGTTTCATTTGGGCAGGCACTTGTAAGTTTAGAAAGTCCACTGTAATGCGCTTGCCTTTCTGGGTAGCTAACAGCAGTTTACCTGTTTAGGGAAAAGCTAGAATTCAACTGTAGCAATATAGGAGTATTTACTGGTGACTTCACAAGATGGTATTGGGTGTATTGACTAAAAGGTTAATCACTCGCCATCTTTAGATGCCCTATTTAACTATTTACAGTTTGGCAGGGTAGCAACAAACTGGGTATGGTTGGAGATGTAGTTTCCTTACCCATACCTCGCTATACTCAGCTTCACACCATTGCCAGGAGGCTACATTGAAGCTGCCATGAAGGTTGTTGCTGTAATAGCAAAGACCTTCATTGATTTTACAGGATCTCCTCAACTGGCCCATGTCCCCCCACTGCACACAAAAATGAGACAGCTATGCGGGAGGGTGCCTGAAAATTGGGACTATTGGGAGGTATGATTAATATATTTAATGTTAATAAACAACTTCTTGAAATGTATTTAATCTATTTTCTCAATTAAACTGGCTTTATATTTTAATATATCACAATTTAATGAATGGAAAAAGATATATTATTCCCGTTGCAGCTCCCTGAAAGTGAAGGACTAGGCTAGTGGGAACTCTTTTGGAATGCTAGTTGAAGCAAAACACTGACCTTAAATGAACAGTTAATCACATTTCCTAAAGTTATTACATTCTATTTTTAATTATATTGAAATATGCAGATTTTTTTTTTCCTATGTGAAATGCTATTCATCTCTTTTGGTGACTTGTTATCTGCTAGGTTTATTGCTAAAATAAGTCACAATAGGAAATTTATTGGGAGTATGTGAATGCATGCTCTTGCCATGCTAGCTGTTGCCCTTAGGAGACGGCAAGTAATCAAATGATCATTTAGGCCCAGACTCGCTGCCAAACTGGGCAAATATCCAGTGGGGGAGGGGCACCCACTTACCTTTACTTGCCAGGTCCTTCAATCCTTCACTTACCTTTACTGTCGGGTCCTTCAATCCTTCACTTACCTTTACTGTCGGGTCCTTCAGTGTCAATCTGGACACAAGTGGCCACTTGCTGTAAGAGGGTAAGAACATAGCATGCAGCTGTGCGTATCCAGTCTTAATGTGTCAGAGCTGCTTTTCATCCCGAGAGCTACACTGTATGCCTACGTGGCACTACTCAACTCTTCATTTACGGATTTTATGTTATTAGAGGGTTTTAAGCCATATATTAAAAACATAACAGCAATAATATGTATATATAGATGTGTGTGTGTAGATAGGTATATACTATCACTGCATTTTTCCTGTTAACATCTTTCTTTTCCCAAGACCAAATCGGTAATAGCATGCCACCTATTATAAACTATAGCTCCCTTTGTAGCAAGTAATGCAGAATATAATCACCCTCGTGCCTCAGATATGTCCATGCAATTTTGACATTCACATACAGCACCTTTATTACTATTCCTGCAATTTTCTCGGATTTTTCACTTTAAAACATAAGTGGTCGGATAGATTGTAAACTCGCAAGAGCAGGACCCTCATCTCTTTCTGTCCCAGGATGTATTAATGTGTGTTGTAGTTATTGTCAATTATCTTTGTTAAATGTTTTCAATACCCAATTATACCAGCACTATGGGAATCATCTGGTGCTATAAAAATAAATGTAATGTAATGTTACCCAGCAAAACAACAATCCTGAACCTCCAGAGCCCTGTCCGTGGTCCTGACAAGACTGATGGAGCATGACTGTGGTTTTATGTTACACAACGTCCTCATAGTACATTATTGACCTACATGCGTTTCTCCCTTACATATTAGAATATGTATTACTTTTGGGTTAAGGGACACCAAAAGTTTTTTTATCTTGCATTTCTAGTTGTAGGGGTACAAGGTGTTTAGGAACTTTCATTTTTGTATTTTCTTCTTCAGTTGGTTATTTTTATTTTTATTTTTTCATTTTTTTCCCCAAAATGATGAGAGCAGTGTAAATTATCTTCTCGGGGTCTGTATTAACCTGAAGAATATTCCTTGTAATTAGAGGCTCCATTTGATGATATCATGGTGACATCACAGAGATGCATAAGGTTGATTGATTATTTATTTTATTTTAATTTCTTTTGTTCCTTTTTTGTTTTTGGAAGAGGGAGAAAACCCCTGTTCTTATGCTGATCTTACTGTGTGCTGATCAGACAGCCTGTCAATACAGTTTAATAAATTATTATGCAATTTTTATAATAATATTATTGCCTTAGATCAGGAACATACCCTCATTTATATATTATATTGCCATATAAAAGTCAGGCTTGACATAATTTCATTTTTTTTCTTGTTTTCTGAAACCTAATCCAAGTGTAGGCATGAAGAACCACTGGGCCAATACTTTTTTTAAAATGGGGGTGATTATGTGGCCCTGGCACTTTAAGGCCAGCAGCTGCCAATAAATCCCTGCAGCCACTGGTGGGATATGTACAGCTGCATGCTATATTGTTATGATCTTGTAGAGTCTGCACACTACATGAGCCGATCTGCTGCTGTAGCGACAGTATTGGTAAGTAGGCGGCCTTATTGGCCACCGGCCTCCTCAAAGTTTAGGGAGCGTTATAGAAGGAATAACAAGAAGCCTTATGGCTTTAAACAGCACACACATAAATTACACATATATTAAATTAACATAATTAGTCATCATTAACAATGACCACAACCATTAAAATAATAAGGCGGTATATATCAGAGATACAATCACCTAGGGTGTCATGAATATATCTTAAATATCTCTGATCTTTAATTTAGGATTCATGTATTGTAGTCATTATTCTACTTTTAATTAACTTAAAATAACATTTATGCTTGCACTGGAAATAAAATGCAAATGCATTGTATCATACATTTTTACAAGCATGCTTCTATGTTTAAAATGTATAGGGAAACAATGAAAAATGAATATTCACCTCATGGATATTGTATTGAGGGAGGACCATAGCTGAGATGACGATACCCATGTGTGATGTCCATATTAATATACTGATAGAATATATTGAATAACAGGATGCAGAGGAAACTACTATGTATTTGTCTTCTTGCGGTGGCTTCCTACTAGAAAATACTCACAAAGAGGTCAGGAAGCTCAGTGCAGATTGAAAACGCTTCCCACGAGCTGATAAACCGACTTGTTAAAAAAAAAAGCTGAAAACATCTTGACAGTTAACGTTTATATATTATAATTTGTACATGCAGTATAGAAAGGACTTGTATGTTTCTTATTCATTGGCTGACACGCGGTTCCATCCATGCCAGATTCACCTTCTACATAAATGTCGTTTCCGTTATGCCTTTGACAGCTTCCTAGAATGTTAGTATAATTTTATTAAGTAACGCAGTGGATTGTATCAAGGATTGTCCTGTCCTTTTGGAAAACAGGATGCCTGATGGGGCTGCAGTGTAGAGGAAAGTTGCTGGGGTTGCGGGCGGGAGCGGGCAGTCAGGCACTGTATCTGCGGCTCCCGGTAATCCCGCGCAGTCCCGCAAGGCTGCCTTCTCACTGCTCCCTTACAGTGTCTCCTCTCTTGCTCCGCCCAGGAACAAAACGGAGTCACGTGATGTGACGTCACTTCCCGTGACTCCGCCTTGTTCCTGGGCGGCGCAAGATTAGAGATGCTGTGAGGGAGCAACTCGAGGGCAGCCTTGCGGGACTGCGCGGGAAATCTGCAGTTCAGGTAAGGAGGTGGGCTTAATTGGCCACAAATGTGGCAGGAGCGGGTGGGATTGGCCACAAATGTGGCGGGAGTGGAACACCCACATTGCGGGAGCGGGCGGGATTGGTCAAAAAATCAGTGGGAGCAGGCGGGAGCGGGATTAAAAAAGCAGTCCCGCACAGGGCTCTACTGCAGTGTTCTGTGCTGTTGTAGAGATCCTGACTAACAGCATCCTCTTTGAATAGAGAGATTATTTGTGATGTGCTAATCTTGGTACACACACGCTAACATATATACTTACATTACATTTACTCACACACAATAACAAACTACTACAAACGAGAAGAGGGCTCTGCTCTTGTGAGCTTACAATCTAGTCTACTTATTTGGTATTTTTGTTACATCTGAAATGGATACAGCGTAGATGTTGTTAATGTTGTAAATGACTATTGTAGTTGGAAACGGTTGATTTTTTATGAAATATCATTTTAGGCTTACAGAGGTCCTTTATCAGTAACTATCACTCCTGTGATCCATTGGCATGTTGTATTCCATAATCCAATTAAGAGGCTAATTGATCATTACAAAACCCCTTTGTAATTATGTTACAGCTAGAAATGTCCTTGTCTTCCATGAAAACAGGTAAACTTTTGAACAGTAGTATATCTGTACTGGTATACAGCATTCTATCATTCTACCCAGCAGGTCGTTCTGCTGAACGCTAGAATAGAGATGGCGGCTATTGAAGACTGGACAAAAAAAAAGAAAACGGAAGCAAGAAGAAATCCAGGGACAATGCTGGAAAATCCTTCTGAATGAGTGACATTTACTTTTTCTCATTATCAGCGACCTTAAGAGAAATGCTGCCTGCTCTAATGTGTGCTGTCCTTCACACAGTCCCAGCAGGAGCGTGAAGGTGCACAAAGCCAATCTCTATACGACGGATGTTCATCTTACACCTTTATATCTGATGCAGAAAAATAAGAAATGCTATTGAGTACTAGGCTGAAAGATAAATAATGCTGTATTGAGTACACTGCAAACTCTGCCTCTCAAGGTGAATTACACAAAAAGTTCAGCTTGAAAGTCAGGGTGATAATTTGAACTATTTCCGCACTTAGCAACAAGGTAGCTGTTTGATTGCAACTACCAGAAAGCTCCGCAAGCCAAAGGTGAATTTTGCATAATGGGAATTGTAGTGGAACGATAGCTGAAGATCTGTTGTTTCTCGGTAGTTTGGAGGTTAGAAGTATTCATAGACATTCAACATTTTCTGACATTACAGTGCGCTTGATTTCTAGAGACGTGGGAGCCGGCTTGCCCTTACCATGAAATACTGCTTCACGGATAAGGGGAAGTGAATATTAAATCCATTTGCTGAGGCTGGCTCGTCGGCTCTTGGTTACCGTAGCCTTGCTCTTGTGTATCCAGGCAGAGTTCAACGAGAGGATGCAGGCAACGGATCAGGTTTCTTAACCCCAAAGAATAAGTGCAGGTGGCAAGGCAATTCAAATAGGGTTCCAAATACTGTTCTTTCTGTATGGAAAACAATGCGCATGTTACATTACCTAATCTCACCTTGTGTGCCCCTGCTGCCTTAATTCCAGTCTTCATTTTGTCTTTTGGACATTACACAGCTCCTTATTTAATCTTCTCAACAGAATGGACTTTTATTCCTAATTTAATTAATCAGGAAACATTTTATTTAATAAAAATATAGCAAAGAATTGGCATATAGGATTTGGATATGTGTTAACCATTTCATTTCTTTATTGCTGTATTGTGTTTTTTTCCCAATAGTGAAGTATACATTTTCACTAAGCAGCTCTAAAATAAAAAAAGATATTCAAATTAGATCTATATGTAGTATTAACAATAAGGGAGGGTGCAAGAGTAATCATTTTTTTTCTGGCATAGCTAGGTCAGAGGCATAAGTCATGCTACCATATAAGCAGGTTAAGCAGGTAATGGTGAGTTTGGTTTTAGTGTGCTGTCTTTATTTAATATTCTAGATTTTAGATGGGTCATTGAATAGAGCCCAAACCCTGCTGTTCTAATAGTAGCTGTATTTAAAATTAAGACATGTTGTATCTGACTTCTGGTCAGCCACCTATCATATCAAGTGTGCTGTTTGAAATGCAATGCATTATTAATAGGGATAGATACACATCGGTCTTTTTAGCCGTGCCATCTTTCTTCGTACTTTGAGACAGAAATCACAGTCCAAGGTTTTAAAGGTCGTTTCCACTAAACTTGTGCCTTCGGATTCGGAAGAACTTTTTTATGAAAATTTTTTGTACATTTTTCTTAATCTCCAAAAACAAGGGCAATCCCTTACAAAATTGCAAACATTTTGTTAAATTCGTTAATTCGTTTGTGAGCGATAGATGAGTCATCTCTCCCTATCACATTTTCTGGGACGGTTGCCAGTAATTACAAAATGTTGCTTTATCTGGGATCATACAGACTTAAACAAGCTATGATTAGCATTTTTGGCAGCATTCCCAGAATATGTGGTTAGGGTTCAAAGTGAGTACATGTGTTAAGCATTCAGAGTCCACTCAATCTAGCATCTAATACTGCTTATTAAATATTAGCAAATGCAACATTTCACAGGAAACAATCAAGGACAGGTTGCAACAGGTTACCTACAGCAAAAAAAAAATCTGTAGTTAACCATTAAAAAGCCAGAGATCCTATCTTAGATCACTCTAAAATTAAACTTTAAATAATATCGTCAAACCTCAAGAAAAGCACCAGAAAAGAGGTGCAAAAATAAGCAAAAGAAAAATAAAGATCCCAGGGGAAGACCTCAAGGGTCTTCTGTTGGGAGGCTGTTCCACATATCCATCACCCTTTTATTACAGTAAGCCTTCTATACATTAAATACAAGTAAAAATGTCAAGAGGGGCATAATTAATATGCAAATGACAATTAACCACTTCAGTGTCAGTAAGGAAAGTTGTGCATTAATTTACCTCTCCAGACAAGCATTATATGTTTCTTCTATTACAGGCACTGTGTGTGTGCACTAGACACCCCACCCCTTCCCCTGTGTTTTTTTCTGTGCAGCAGGACACCTTTTCACATACTGACCCCCCCTCCTTCCCGCTCCCTGTCAGCATGGTGTCTGCATCTGCCAAGAAATGAGTGGAGATAAGAAAAACGGCTGGAGAAGGTAAATCCGCATCCACCAGCACACATCTCTCCTACTCCCAGCATTTCACCCATATAGAGACAATAGGAAAGTGTAGGCCTCTGCTATACTACAGGGAGCTAAGGAAGAGATATCCGTGTTTGTAGCAATAAACTTTTGAGTTTGACTCTGCTTGCTTAGATCTCCAGGTCGGTTTTTAATTGTCTAGAGAGGGGAGTAGCCTTTTACCATGCCCACTCCCCACCTATCCACTGCCCACTTTGTTCCTACTGTCTCCCCACTAAAGGCTGTCTGGGGCAAGCCCTGTCCCTATGCATGGTTAACCCTAACTTTTCACGTTGCTACACTAGTATAAGGAGAACTCCAGGTAACCTACATGGGGAGATCCCATGTATGTACATGAAGCCCTTCACCTTATAGACATGGAGTTGCTCCTAGGACCGTGTTATTTACTATGAGCAAAGCAATGGGACTTACTAAATCACTCCCATTTTTTTATACATTCTGGAATACACCATCTAGAACATAATATATAATACTAACTATATATATTCATCTTTCACCAGCTGCAGCAATCTGTATAGTAGTCCAGTGAGTACTTGCCAAGACACAGAAAGTAAAGGTGCCCAATGAAAAACAATCTAAGACAAAATACTGTGTTATCAAGGAGATACCAGGATTGGGAACTGAGAACACTGAGAAGCAGGAGTTGATTAAAGGTGATGGAACTTAATGGCTCTATTATCTCTGTCAATTTCCTTTAACAGGCTCCCAAGGACAGAGGTAAAGGTAAAGGTACAAGAGAAGCCTATGCACTCCTGGAGAGTTTGAAAGTCTTAAAACAGTATTAAACAATTAAAGATGTATGATAAGTTGAAAAATAAAGTAGACCCTCTTTGAATTATATGGTTCTACATATCATGACATAGCAGGTCTAAAAATTAGATGAACAACAACACATGACATATTACACTGTGTCACGATTTATTAAAAAATAAAGCCAAAATGGAGAAGCCATGTGTGGAAAACCACACATTACAGAAAATAATGTGTACACAAGTACTTATCCTTACTTTATAAAGATTAGTGCTCACGTATACTTATTCAAAGACATATTCTCATATAAAAACTTCTACTACCTTTATCAGGGGCTTCTTTCTTTCTCATTTCTGTTCTGATTTGCATTTTCATTGTACCAGTTTTGTGCATTTTCTGGAGAGGCATGGAACCCTTTCTGTGCTTCTCTTTCTGCAGCATATGCATTATAAGATCATTTTTTTTAAGATGAAATATTTTTAGCTTACCTTCATCTAAACCCCTATCCTAATGGGGTGGGCATGGGTTGAAATAGGTGGGCTCTATACCCCCAGAGGTTTAATTATCAGCCCCTTCCTTGTTTATGAGGGTTTCTATGGAACCCACATATTTTTTCTGTCTTTTAAATTCACCTTTCATTTTTGTTTTGTAATTTTTATATGTAGATCCTGGCTCTTGGGAAGGTGACACCTTACATCTAGGCACAGACTGACCATCGAGAAATCATGGCAAATACCTGGTGGGCTGGTGTTTATTGTTCCCCCCATGTACCTTAATTGCCAGTCATTCTGTCCTTTACTCTGTGGCTGCATCCATCTCCTTTATTGGCTATTGACATTAAAGTATCAGAACCAAGTTTCATCCCCAGGTTGTTCCTGCTCACACACCCCTTAGGATATGAGGTGTAATTTATGATTTGAAATTGAGTTCCAACTTGCATGCAACGTACATCGACTTAACTCTCTTGCAGTCAAGTATACAGTATGCTGTGTCTTAATTTCTCAAACGAGTGCAAATGCGTGTTGGCATTAGGGAATTTGAGATTTGGAGTGAGATACAGTGTTTTTCCTTGATCTTTTAATCTCCTTTTTCCTTCAATTATAGACTATCCCAGGTATTTGTTGCCTATGAAAGCCGGTGTAGTGCTGTACCCTTGAGTTTGTATGATTTATTGAGGCTAGTCAATCAACTGGTATGTTCAGTTTAATGAAAAAACCTAGAATATTTTTCCAGCAATATTTTAAAGAAAACTAGTTTAATTAAATATAACCCTCTAAATAATACATAGGATACCAACACAACCTTCTACAAACAAAACGGCATTACGCTTCCAAAACGATCAGATTAATTTATCCAAGATGGTATCTGGTGAAAATTGAATTTGCATTCAAAGAAATTCATCCGTCTTCATATTCCATGGAATTCATCCGTTTTCCAAAATCCAATTTGTCTCATTGCCATGGAAACAAGAAATAAACGCGTAGAAGAAGTTCAATAGGGAATCTGAGACCAATGGATGGAAGAAAGAGGGTCAAGAGGGTTAAGATTTAGCATAGTAGTGGACTGGTTAAATGATCTTAATTAGATTAATAATTTAATTAATTAGTGATCTTAATTAAATCAAAACTTTAGAGAATCTTAGACACTGTGAGAACTGGCATGCCAAGGCTCACCAAGTCTTCCAACAGACGAATCTAATTCTGTAAAATGCTCAGATGCAGCATAGCAGTGTCACATAAAGCAGCTACAGTGAAAGGAACGGATCCTTTGCCAGCTCTGCTCTTATATAGGCTCTATTCATTACTAGTGTGCTTTTTTTTCTTTGAAAGATGCAGAACAGCCATTGGACAAGCCCTCCGCAAGATGTGACAGGGGTGAGCTGATTGGACAAATGAAGATCAGCTCACTCAATTACCCTCCTCTTAGTGCAGACGAAAATTCTCCTTGCCACGGAGCAAGTGAACAAGAATGTTCGTATTACACAAATTGTTTTTCGTTTCTCCAGCAACATTTGGATACACCACTGCACTTATCCAATGACCTACATGAGGCTTGCTTTAAAGATACAGTTGTTTAAAATAATGAGCAGTTTTAAAAGGCTGTCATGGTGAGCTTCACTGTATCCGACATTATAATTTGATTTATTCTTGCTATAGCACATTAGTGGTAAACATTGTATGTTTTTCTAGTATTTTCACATTACATAAATCAAGGGTTTGCAAAGTAGAGGATCCGAACTATATCAGAGAAAAAAAAGAATAGCTTGCACACATACAAAAGTGTATAAATCCTATTAAATGATAATGGGACCCTGAGCAAAACTGGACAGGCCATACTGGCGCAAAGGGCAAATTCCAGCATATGGTTATGCCTGCCCGCATAACAAAGTAGTGGATTAGCGAACACAACCATGCCTTTAAAGAAGGAAATGGAATGAGAAAAAACTTTCAGGCACATGGGCTCCTATGAAATGGTAATTGTCAAAATACATTTGATCAACTATCCAACAAACAGAAATGAAAAGTGTAATCAAACTTTGCATCAAACGTTTAAAGCTGATGTTATGGTACCAAGCAATTTGTTCTTGAAAATAGTGTGGGGCGCAACTTTGCTCACCTGTAGAAAACAAATGGTTAAATAAAGCTTTGAAATAACCAAACATTTATATAAAAAAATCAGCAAACATTGTACAGCCTCAAAATCACAGATGTACTTTTGAAATGACCTGAATCTGCAGGAAATGTCATAGCTCCAGCTGGTCAGTGTCATGTCTTTGATCTGAGGACAGCTTGTTCCTCCGTCTCTGAATTTCTGACAGGGACTAGCAGTCTAGTCAAGAAGAGGACACATGGACGAGAATGCATAGTACGAGCCCTCAGTAGAGTTATGGTGGCTCAGTAAAGATATACACTTGTGACACGTTAACTATACTGGGTGCTCGTACTCACAACCAGAACCAGAAAATAGTATCGATGGAATAAGTGGAGTGGTGGGGAGAGCAAAAGGTGGAAGGTGTTAAGAGGCACTGGTCAGCAGGGAAATATGTACAGCTTTTATTACAATTCACACTAGACCCTAAATTACTGCTAACATTAATACATATATCTGACACTATCTCGATTAGAAGCATAGTTACCGCCTACTCATTTAGGGTTATCATCATCTTAGGCAGCAATCGGTCTACTTAAATCTGCATTGAAATCCTCATCTTGTCTTTGTGTGATTTTGACATGGAAAGGCTTCTTTATCCATGTTGCCATTACTAAGGGACTTCTATTTTAGAGAGTTTTTTTTCCAGACATATGCTCAATTTCGATATATATATATATATATATATATATATATATATATATATATATATATATATATATATATATATATATATAGTGGCTGGAAGGAATGTCCATAGCACACTCGTCACCAAAATTGGGATTTGAAAGAAATTAATTTCTTTGAAGATACTTCTGCAGGATACATTGGAAAGCAGAAACGTTGATATGCTGAACACTGCATACAGGGGAAATGTTTTAATGACGGCTTCACTCAGTTGAGTTTCGGCTGTGTCTAGAATTGTAAACAGGTCGCACCTGTTCTTCCTTTTAGTGTATGTGAAGAACTGTGTCCACTCTCTAACCAGTGCCACCACGGTTAGTCGAGCACTCGGTATGCAACAGTGAGACAATTTTTCATCTTTCCTTGTGTGAAAGTAAACAGGGAGCGGTGGTTTAAAAATGTCTTTAGGGCAGCTAAATTATTCAGACACAGTTCCTTCTTTCATGACCCTGGCTTGGATTAAAATTAGCCGATAACTAGCTCCTTATTTGTGGATTTCACACTGACTTGCAGTCTCCCAACATCCCTGATTTATTAATCAACCTTAGCTTTCAATGAACCAACTTTTCTGCTATTTTATTGGTTATTCAGCTATTTATATTTATATAGTTTGTTTTTTTTGTCTTTTATTCTGAGACAATGTACTTCTACTTTTTTAAAACATAGCCAATAGGATCGTGATTTTGCAAGTTTTGTTTGTTTTATATTGGCCGCTGACAGTCTAATTGACTTGTTTTTATGGTAAGTTCCTTCCTTTCTATTCCTTGGCTAGTAAACAATATTACTTTTTTACCTTTGGACTATATCGATAAGCTTTGGTAAATGATGAATTCCTAGCAGACTTAGTGCTACCTACTGTCATTTTCAATTGAAGTCAGCAGGACTTTGGGTGTAGATCATGGCGGGGGAAAAAACAATTGCCCAAGTTCAGGTAATATGCAAATTTTTGATTGTCAGATTTGTTTAACACTCCTGGTACTATTAACGATGAAATTGAGTGGTCACAGAAGTTAATGGCTAACTTGACTTGTATATGGATAAAACAGAAAATTGACTTGTGCATTCGTCATCGGGAGAACATGAAATGAACAAGAAAGTTGCGTTTTCGTTGTTCCAAACGAATATGGCGCCGGATAAACATACACAAAGACGAAAACGCATAACATGAAGAATCTTTGTTTCTTCGTGTTGGCCTTTGTTTTACTGCCACACCGGCCATTTCTTCAAAGAAGAGGAGGAACATTGATTGAGTGAGCTCAGTGGCGGAACTACCAGGGTCGCGACTGCGACCGGGCCCATGAGTTCTGCCAGTCAGGGGGGCCCAAGGGGTGCCGAGCGGTCGTTTTCAGCAACCGCTCGGCATCCTTCTGTCTCCTCTGCTCCCTGCCGCCGCCTGCCTCAGCGCTACCCCGACGGCAGTGGTGGGAGCGTGAGGAGTCTGTCTCGGGTGCCGGCGATTCACGCTGAGCATCGGCATATGACGTCATATGCTAGCGCTCGGCAGTGAAGCCGCGCGCACTGCGGCAGAGCAGCGAGACAGAGGCCTCGTGCCCCCACCACAGGACTGCACGGTAAGTGACCTACAAAGGGGGGTAGGAAGAGGGTAGATAGTTAGAAGGGGGGTAGGGAGAGGGTAGATAGTGAGACTGGGGGGTAGGGAGAGGGTAGATAGTGAGAATGGCGGGGTAGGGAGAGGGTAGATCGTGAGAAGGGGGGTAGATGGTGTGAGAGGGGGTAGATGGTGTGAGAGGGGGGGATAGATTGGGTTGGGGGTGGGTGGCCCTTAACAGATTCTCGCACCGGGCCCTGAGGCTCCTAGTTACGCCCCTGAGTGAGCTGATCTTTGTTTGTCAGCTCATTCTTGTGACATCATGTATTTAATGACACCTATTAAATTTAAAATTAAATATTAACCCTATAACTCTAAGCCTAAGCTTATTTTGAGGGTTTGACCCACTTTCCTCCATCCACATACCTGCCAACAATCCCGAATTCTCCGGGACTGACCTGTTTTTTTAGGTATCCAAATGTGGGTATTTAAATAGAATAAATAAAAAAAACTTTAATAATATAATAGGAACTTAAGCCCTTATTTTTAATAACACCTATTAAATTTTAAATTAGATAATACATTAATAATAGATTTTTAACCAAACCAGTGCACTACTACTATCCTTAACCTTACATTAACCCTGTAACTCTGTCTAAGTTTATTTTGAGTTTTTGACTCTCTTTCTTCCATCCGCATACCTGCCAACAGTCCCGAATTTCCCAGGACAGCCCTGTTTTTTTTCCCAGTCTTGTCTCGTCAAATTCGGGTTGTAAGGTAAGTATGCCATTGTAGGTAAGTTGCAAATGTTAGGCAAGTATGTAAAATTCCCTATTCAACGTGTTCTATGTGTTCATTTATTGATTTCATCAAGAAAAAAAAAATACGAAGAATGAATACGAATATATGTCTGAAAGGAACACGGGAACCAACGAATATCATAGAATATGAAGATTTTTCCGCCCGAAAACTTTTCTCGCGTAAAGTCTAAAAAAAAATGGACATTCGCTAATATAAAAGCTACATATCCTAGCCAATTCATGCTTAACCTTTAAAAAATTATTATGTTTTTTGTAACAGTATATATACACATAAACAATAGGACCCAAAAGTCTAAGTTTACTACCACAATCCGCACACACAATATATTAATTTATTATTATGTAATACATTGAACCAGTGTAAGGAACAGCCACATCATGTCCCTCCTCCATGCACTCCACTACATGCAGAGTGGGATGGGGGCTTAAAAGGGCAAATATACCTTCATGGGCATACAGTCCACCTACAGTTTGTCGTTCCACCCCATCCCCAGTCCATTGGGATGGAGATTAAAGTGCGATGTATTCTTTGGAGAGACAGTCACATGTCTTACCCCCCACCCCCTGAACAAAGGGATGGAGGTGGTTACATGAATTTAACAAGATAAATAATATTAATTAAAATGTAAAAAGTGCTTTACCTACCCCCCTTCCTCCAAAACACACCTGTAGGAGGGCATGGAGTCTCACCCTTTGGGTATCAGGAAGGAGATCGCTGTCCATCCCCATGGCACTCAAAGAATGTAACCTGTGTAAAAAAAAACAGATTGTTTTTCATTTACCTTTCACATCCAGCAATTATCATCCTAGTGCTCACTCCTCATCTTAACATCAAGGATATTTTATATTTAATGTATCAATGTGGGGCAAATGGGGGTCACCTTGCCTTCCCCCAGGGGCGTACCTAGAGTATTTGGCACCTGGGGCAGGTCCTGTATGTGGCACCCCCCCACACACACACACTTTAAAACTGCATAGCTTTTATTGTTATATACTGGCGCAGACATTGAAGGTGGTACAGCATTACTTTTATCATTATATACTGAGGCAGACATTGACGGTGGTACAGCATAACACCTACCACTTTATACTGAGGCAGACATTGACGGTGGTACAGCATAGCACCTACCACTATATACTGAGGCAGACATTGATGGTAGTACAGCATAACACCTCATTATATACTGAAGCAGACATTGATGGGGGTACAGCATAACACCTATCACTATACACTGAGGCAGACAATGAAGGTGGTACACCATAACACCTATCACTATATTCCGAGGCAGACATTGACGGTGGTACAGCGTAATCCCTATCACTATACATTGAGCCAGACATTGACAATAGTGCAGCATAACTCCTATCACTATATATTAAGCCGAACATTGATGTGGTGTAGGCCTACCACTTCGTTGTCTGGCTTAGTAGTAGGGATGCGCCAAAATGAAAATTATGGACTGAAACCGAAAATGCAGCATTTACCTGGCCGAAACCGAATATGACCCCCCCACCATAAAAAAAATCTCAAACTTTTATTTAAAGTAACACACCAAAATAGGACAAAAAAAAATCAATAACAATACTAATAACAATCACCCTCCTATCATGCCCAGGCATACCCAGATTCCAGCATGTAGTAGCTGACTTGGCATGATAGGAGTGTGATTGCTACTTGATTTTTAATTTTCCTGATTGATTGTAACAGCGCTACACACATTCATATAATGTAATGTATGGAACAGTATAGAGTGATGGGAGTTATGAGGTACTTTAGAGCATAATTATATAATGAAAAAGACATTGGAAATGGTACAGCATAACACCCATCACTCCCACACATTTACCAATCCACACATACCAATCCACTCTCACTGTCACGCTTACTGAATGCTTTCACTTTTTTCATTACAACAGTCAGCTCCTTTTCCTCCTCTTCGCTCTTCTTCTTCTGTCTCCTTCCGGTTCAGAGGGCACGGACGGCGGTGGGCGCGGCTTACTGAATGCTTTCACTTTTTTCATTACAACAGTCACCTCCTTTTCCTCCTCTTCGCTCTTCTTCTTCTGTCTCCTTCCGGTTCAGAGGGCACGGACGGCGGTGGGCGCGGCTTCAGTGTTGTGCGCACAGTAGCAGTTTCCGCGCGCATCGCAAGGGAGCAGTATCGGAGGTCTTTAACAGACCTCCGGCTCCCTTGAGTGATTTTAAAGCCGGTTAAAGCGCCCAACCGGGCCTGCTCATCCAGCGGCGGACATTACTGTCCATCTCTGGAGGGGTGCCCGGTGCCGGCAAGTTGGCACCCCCCTGATGAGCGGCACTCGGTGTGGACTGCCGCCCCCCGCTAGGTACGCTACTGCCTTCCCCCATGGTGATAAATGGGGAATCAGGGCATCCATATTATATTGGACTGTGAAGAGCAGAAGGCAACATTGGTGTCAGTTCTATGAGTGCCTGTCTGTGTGTGTTGTTAGTTTGTATGTAAGAGCAATGTTATATGTTTTGGTGAGTGTATGTAAATTGTATGTGTGCCAGCCTGTGTGTTTTAAGTTGTGTTCTTGTATGTGTCTTCTCTGTGTCTGCTGTGGGTTGTGTGACTATGAGTGTAGTAGAAGAAGGAGTTATGGTAGTATCTGAGTGTTACAATTTATGTCGGAGTGATGTGAGTTGTGTTCTTGTAGGGGTGTCTGTCAGTGTTGTCATTTGTGTGAATACTTGTCTGTGAGTGTTGAGAGCTGTATTCTTGTGTGGATGCTGTGAACCATGGCACTGTCTGTGAGTGATGTGTCTGTGAACAATATGAATTGTGTTTGTGTTGTGCATTGTGTAAGTGCCTGTCAGTGTTGTTAGTACATGCCTGTGAGCACCATGAGTTCTTGGGTGAGTGCATATCTGCGAGTGCTTTTCATTCTTGTGTGAGTGCTCTGATTGTTAAGTAGTGTGTGGTTGCATGTGCGTGAACACTGTGAGTTGTTTAATTGTGTAACTGTTAGTTGCCTGATTGTTGTGAGAGTTATTAATACTTGTAAGGCTGAAGAAAAGCTAGTGTGATTAAGGGTGTTTGCATGGGATAGAGAGGAGGCTTCAAGGGCTTTATTTGGTTATATTTAAGAAATTTAGAAACACATCATTTCCTTAACTAAACATAAAAAAAATGTAAACATAGGAAAACATTTACAGATAACCTGGGTTCTCATATTTCATGTTCATGAAAAAAGCATTCTGCCTTTCTGTAGTGCCATTGATGTTGGACAGGAGACTGAGGGTTAATACACAAAATGAACATTCTACAAAGCTTTACAACTCTAAAGATGTGTATTGCATCTATAAAGAACATTTGTTGGTCCATAAAAGGTATTACAACTCATAATGAATCACCATGAAGAAATATATTTTTAACAGCTTTATAAATTAAGTTCTACTTGTGCCTTCTGCTGTGCCACTCACAACTCCCTTCATAACCTCAGAGCTTCTATTGAAGGACCACTCTGTTTGTACTCCCATATTAATAAATAACTTCCTCTTCAGCTGCAGCAGTGTCGAGACTGAAAGTCTGTTTTCACCTAAAGTACACACATGCACATTGCTGGACTAATTCAGCCTTCTATGGAAGATGAAGGACATGGTAGCACCAAAAAAACACATTAGTGTTCCACAAAGAAGGTCGCCCACAAATCCCAAAGATAAGAGGGGCCCTCTTAATACTGTGTGTCATACTTGTCAGACTTGACTTAGGAAATAAGTATAAGTAAGGTCAAAAACAACATTTTCAACTGGCAAATGTGTCTGGCTATGTTCTATAATGGCACATGCCACTCATTGTACACCCCTTCTTAAAGCAACACAGTTTCAATCTAGTTCCACAAGGCAGTTTTCCTGTGGGTATGCTAGAATGACTAAACAGCCCTGACAAAATGTTATTTTCAGTATGTTGAAAAATGTCATTGTTCCATCAATGCAGAATACATTTTTGATATGGTTAGTTAGCTTTACACGTGGAATGTCCTTGACATACTTGACCTTTGTGTCCAATCATTAAATGTGTTCAACCTTTTTAATTATCCCTCACAGCTGTTTGTATCCACCATGGGAGCAAACTCCCAAGAATGTGTACAAGGCAAGTGTCAGGTCTTGTACAGGCTACACAGCTGCCCATCCAGCTGGCCTGCAGCCCTGTTTATGAAATTCGGAACCAACCCACTCGCATTGCTGGGATCAACAGACATATGTAAGGCAACGTGTGCAAGTTGACTGGACCACAGGATCAGGCTCCGCAAGAGGTACGTAGATGTGTGTTTTAAAGTCTGTGTGCATGTGTGTTAGTGGGGAGGCACTTGGATTGCCAGTCAAATATACATCTATATAAACATCTGAGCACTGCAACCCAGAGCTTAATTCTGCTTGCCAAGAGTTATTCAGCGGCTATATGTATCTGTTAACCGCCGTCTGGCATCCATCTGAATTATTGGATTTCTACTAAATCCTGAATCTTAACTGCCTGCCCCAGCCATTGAACTATTGTTTGACTTCGCCACTTGCTTAACCCCTTTGCACCCTATACTACTGTTCTACAGCTGTCTCCTGGCTCCCAGACCAAATGTGAGTGAATCCTTACCATCTTTACAGCAAGACTATCTGTTATTCTCAACATAGGTTGTTGCTGTTTGCAAGGACCCTAACCCATCCAGACAAGGTGTCCTCATTGCAAACTAAGAGGCTTGATATATCTCATTGCATCTATGATGTCACTTCCAAAAACATGCTCCAATTTAGTGAAACTAGACACTAGAAACTTGGATGTTTTTCTTTCTCCTCAATTATAAAGCAGTTCACTCTCAAGTGTTCGGTCACGTTGGCCTTCATGGGTATGCAACTTGGAGATTTTGATCCAACTCATGTATTTTTACTTTTAAAATCGAACTTTACTTAAAATAAGAGTGTAACTGTATTTTACCATATTTTTTGATATTGTGGGATGCAGACATTTTTTCATGTCCTGATACAAATGAACACTCTGTGATTCATATGAAATCCTGTGTTACATTTCAGATTTTATGGCATTTACAGTATGGTACCCAGGGCCGGCCGAAGACTTAACGCCGCCTGGGGCGAAGTTTAAAACGCCGGTCCCCCCCCCGCCGACGCCGGGGGGGGGCGCGGCATTTTAAATTTCGCCGACGCCATAATCTATGACCCCCCCCCCCGGTACTTACCTTTAAACAGTCCTGCGGCGAGTCTCCCTGCTCTGCCACGGTGCCGGCTTGTAATGCTGAGCGCCGGAAATTGACGTCACTTCCGGCGCTCTGCATTACAAGCCGGCACCGGGACCGAACAGGGAGACTCGCCGCAGAGGAGAGAGAGAGAGGGGCGCCGAGCGGGTAAGCGAAAACCACTCGGTGCCCCCCTCTCTCTCCTCCGCTTCAAAAAAAAAAAAAAAAAAAAGCGCTTGAGGCGGCAAAGTGCCGCCCCTTCTAAAGTGCCGCCTGGGGCAATTGCCCCAGTCTGCCCCATTATAGGGCCGGCCCTGATGGTACCTATGATGGTTCTAGAGATCCTGGATAACGCGCCCATTTCAAAACTTTCAGAGTGGTGTATCTGCTTTCATGTGTTAAGCCATGATATATCCGGAACTTTGAAGATAAGGTGGTTTTGGCACATTGTTAAGATCACTCGGTCTTGAGCCGCATTCTACTTTAACCAAATATAATGTTTTAATGTCACACATCTTTTTGTAAATGACACATTTACATTTCTACAAGAACCCAGATGACCATGGCACTCAATACAAATATTAATCAGTAAGGGACTCCCAAATATTAACTGCTTTAGTATATTTTGAGGGCTTCTAATAGTTTTTTAACTTGTCCTTGACAAGACCTTTGAAACTCCATGGGGCATTTGTAACATTTAATCAGTTGTCCGAATATCCTCTAAAATGTGAATAATGTTCTACAATCAAATTTTAACACCCAATCTTTGCATGGAGTTATTACATATTCCAAACCTTTTTCTGGCAGGTGGGACAGTCCATGACCTTTGAGCCTTGTAGCAACTATATTATAAATCCTTACCTTGAGTCACATTAGTACTTGAATTAATCTTAAATAACTTGGGAGCTCCCCAGGAAAAGCTCTGGGTATGACTGCGAATTGCTAGGCCCATGGGCAGGGGCGTAACTAGAAACCACTGGGCCCTGAAAAATTGCCCCGGGCCCCCCAACTTCAACAGCTGGTCTGTTCCATCATTGCCCCCACAGAACTGGTATGTGCCTTCTTCCAACATACAATATATGTAAACACACTTACACAAATTACACTTGCTTACTCATACTCACTAACACACACTCCATCTCACCCCACTTACACAATTACACATCCATGCTCATAGAAACACACAAATACACATCAATGCTCAAACACACACACAAGTACACATCCGTGTACAAACACACACACACAAGAACACATTAATGCTCAAACACACACACAAGTACACATCCATACTCAAACACCCACACAAGTGCACATCCATGCTCAAACACACACACGTGCACATCCATGCCCCCACACACACACACTTGCATGGTCTCACACACACACACACACAAAGTACACATCCATGATCACTCACACAAGTACACATCCATGATCAAACACACCCAAGTGCACACACGTATACTGTACATACTGTGGCAGGATGACCCAGTTACAAACAAGAAACTCCAAACACCGGTAGAATAATCCAGTCCCAGTCATAAAGTAGTTACAGCACAACACACGTTTGTTTGGACCGTACCTTTTCATAAAGTCTTAGGGCCTCTGGCTTAACTGCCTCTCTCTCTGTTTTCAGACAACTAACGACCGCTCTTTAAACATCTAAGTGCAGGTTAATTGGATCCACCTGCTGACTTCCAGCAATTAACCCCCTCATGCTGGGAATATAGAGCGCTCCAACCTGCCACTGATATAGACAGACTCCGTTACCTTGCCACAATACATATATACATCCCGCCCGCCCCCGCTTACCTCTCACCGCTCCTGCAGCTTTCCCTCTGGCTGCTTGTGCACACTGTGCGGGGTCACGTGACCCCGATACGCTTCTGTCTCCCCATGCTGGTTCAAAATAGTTTAGAAACTAGGCTGCCCAGGTTGGAGTTCCATGTGAGGGATACATTTTGGAGGTAGCTAGGTCCGGATGGTATTCCCTGCAGCCTGGCCCTGTGACCACATAATTCTGGGTACTTTACCCATGCGATAATCCGCCATAATGAATCCAAAGGAATGTAGAAATCCCAAATTCCCTGGTCCATGAGCCCCTCCGCAACCCACCCTGTTACACAGAGAACTGAGCCCTTTGGCCCAAAATTACTGTGCACTGTGGAAAATTCACCCACAGAACATAAAAGTTAAATAAATGTCCTATTCTAATACTTTACAGTAGAATACTTTTTCACAATATTTTAAGGTCAGTGTCCTAGTTGGAGGCACCTGAACAAATACGGTATGTGATTTATATGTTCCAGAAATCCCTACTGGCAAAGTGAATTTTTTTTCCAGCAAACCGGCTCTGCCAGGGAAACAGCAATGCAAGATTCCACACAGCTGTTGAATTACTCACGCTTTATTATGATGTGGGAGGAGAACCAGCTCCACCGAGGTCACAAGTGCAGGTCACTACCAAGGGGGGGTGTCTTTCAAACAGACTCAGCACCTGATACACAGAAGCGTGCTGCTAGTTTCTAATTTTTTCTTTTCACATGATCAATACAAAATAAAATGAAGGAATAGGATGGCATTTGTCCTTAAAATCTAAACTAGTTGTGTCTTTTTTGTCATTCTTATTATTTCTACCCAACACCTGCTCAGAACCTTCAGCATTCACCCTCCCTCTCAACATTCAAGAAACCTCTCAAAACCCACTTCTTCAGAGAAGCGGCACCATCTTAGCTGCTAGAACTTCCTTGTCATTTATACAACCACCACACTACCTCTCACCCTTCCTCTGTGCCTTATGTTTGTCACCCAATTCCCTCAAGATTGTAAGCTTGCGAGCAGGGCTCTCTCCACCTAATGTATCGGTTTGTCTAAGTCTGTCAATTCTCGTCTTGTCGTACCCCTTGAATATATGTATTGTATTAAGAGCTGCGTAAATTGTTGGCGCTATATAAATAAAAGATGATAATAATAATTTATATTAGTAACGCACCCATGATTTTGTCTTTAAGATGCGAGGTACACTTGTATTATTTGGTGGCTAGGGTGTATGGGCCTGAAATCATGCACCCTCGGGCCCACCCTTGGGGCATCATTATAATCTCACGCTGCATCCATGTTATGTGGCAGTATCATAATAAAATGAGGCATTTCACCCATGGAGTCCCCATCTTTGTCCTTTCTAGAGGACATTTGCTTAAATAACCACACGTACCAGACTGCCCTAAAGAATCAATTAATTCACTGTGTAAGCATGTACATACTATATTCTGCAGGGATGCACCTACTAGCCTGTATGCTTCATGTTATTTATACTGTATGTGTCGGGAAACCTACTGGGATGTAAAACAGAATGTTGTTAGTGTGGCTCAATTCTACCCCTTAACTACATACACATAGTTTTCTACCACAATGTAGCATGCTAAGTAATACACTTACTGTGTGATTCTATGTTAATAAGGTAATTTCTAAAAGAGGCCTTGCGTCCTGAATTGTGAAAATGACACATATGTATGATGTCGCCTTGAGATACAAAAATAATAATTCTCTGTTCGTCTGCTGAAAAAAAATCTGTAGGTTGCAATCCCTGCCAGGCTTTTGTCAGTTTGCTGACTAGACCATGTTTAGGAAACAAACACCAGCAGTTCAGTGGGCTATTGACAGTCTTGAGCCAAAATCGTGCATTAACAACACAGAATATGAGGAGCAAATGTTTTTATCAGATGGTGTGATGAGGGCTTTTCACTGGATCAAATGGCCGTAAGTAATATTTCTCCCGTGCAGCGCATGGGATGACGGAGGTTCATTAATTAGTAAGAGGCAATACAATACTTAGCATTAATGTGAAAAGTACAATTTTTAAGATGTATGGGTTTTTTTGAAGAACAAATATGTTTGACCAATGAGTTAAAGTGCTGTCGGGTTTGATATTGTAAATCTAGTGTTGAGCTGGGTTTGATTGGTTGATCCTTAATGCCAAAACAAGCCAGTGGCTAAGCATGTAAGTCTGTCATTTGAGACTTTGGCTGAAATGGTTGTCAAACGCATGGATTCCTTAACTCACAAGTTGCTTGCAAGGTCTTGTGGGTGTAATTGAAGAATGACCTGGGGGTATAGTTGCCATCCAAAGGGAGCCACCTGTAATAGGAAACCTAAACTGGCTCCATTGATGATCAACAAAGTCGTTGGCCCTCTGTCCAAAAGATGCTGTGGGATCCTCAGTCGACAGGGAAGATCTGACGGCACAGTATGACAGGGATTTTATAATGTCTTATAAGAATGACCTTGTGCACACCTTGCTTTGAATATTAAGTAAGGTTTGCTTAATAATGCCTTTTCTTGATAAAAATGTTACTGTCATTTTAGTTAATAATATCTTATTGACAAATAATGGCTTTTTTATAAATATCATAATTAGAACCATTTGGTTGTTTAGCTATTTCAATCTTTCTGATAGGCCATTAAAACGTTAATATCAGAAGATTCTCAAGCTGAGCTCATTTCGAAAGCCCCCAGGTATGCATGTCAATCATAAAGTAGACTTCATTTCTCAATTCACAACTGAAGGGGACCACCACAATGATACCAGGTAAAATAAGGCTCTTGTGGGTCCTCCTGCACATTTTAATGACATAACTATATCACTCTGCAAAATATGTTTTGCATCTTTTTTTTCATTATGCCACAATCTACATTTATAATGATTTTTTATACTTTTAAATGAATTGCACATGCAAGGAAGAAATGCAAATATGCTGTGCAATCAATAGCAACATGTAGCCTATTAAATTTGAATTAAAATGCAAACTGTAGTAAATAATCCCCCATCTTCATCTCTGGTTTCCAATTGCCACCTTCTGATCATTGCCCTCTAACCCAATTTGCAAAGTGTCATGGTCAATTCCCCACACATAATTCCCCCATACCATGCGAGAACCTCTGTGATAAAATATTCACAAAGGTTTCTGTTTTGAAGGCGAAGTGCTAATCTGTTTCATCTGCTCTAAAGCAGCGACAACAGAAGATGTTATTTCATTCAGCTGCTGTTCTACTGAAATGACTTAAAGGGACAGTCTAACGTCCCTGACACCTCTACTATAGAAGAACACATATTAAAGTACTATGCGAGTACTTTAATATGCATTATACTTGTGCAAATGGAGTAAAAATGATTCAAACACATTTTTGGTTGCATTTTCCATCCATTTGTTAACAACAAATTTTCGGTTCATTATTCCGATGAAATTTGAAGGGCATTTTCAATTCTGAAACTAAACTTGTTGTCACTCACTCTCATTCACTCTCTACACTCTCACTCACACTCTCTCTCTCTCTCAATGTCTCCCTACTATATTGCCCAACTGCTTCCGTGTCCCTGTCTCCATTTCCGTATCCCTGTCTCACAGCTCTGCTTCTTGTCTTGCCTCTTCTTGTACTTTAAATCTTCTGTATTCTTTCTTGGTCTGCTTCTCCTGCTGTCCACTGCTGTAGCCAGGCCTCACAGAGTGATTTGGCAAGAGGGTGGAGCATCCATGCACACCCTCTCTCCTGATTGGAAAAATGAGGGAGAGGCTGTCCGCGCATTGGGCACACCATGGCTCTCCGCTTTTTGTGGAAGTGCTCCAAGAGGCCAGAATAATGCTGGGGGATTTGCAAAGGTAGAGAGGTGCAGATCTGTTTCTCTTTCTCCTCAGATCCATCTACACTATTCTGGTCTGGTGTAGGACTTCTTTCCAGTTGTGTGAGAGAGCATGAGGTGAGTATGACAAAGAGCAAAGGTAAAAAAACCAACAAAACGCAAACGTAAATTTCTGCTTCATTTTTGTTTCTCTCGTTGGGGTCTCTCCTTGTTTTCGGAAGTCTAATCTACATTCTTTCAAAACAAACAAAAAATTTTTACCTAACGCAGAATTTGCTGCCATGCAATCACACATTTCTTGCCACTGATTGTCTGCTTAAAGCCAATAGCTAGGAAAGTGCTCCAATTGAAAGAGCTTGAGCTGACTAGATGTGAGTATATCATGAGCAATGAGAATGAATCTCCTTCAGGGCATTTAGCTGGGGGATGAGGAATGGGGCAAAGGCATTTAGGGGGATTCTGCATTTTCAAAATGCATGACATTATAATATACAGGGACCACACAGCTATATGATGCTTTGAAGCACACAAAATGGCTCGGGGATCCCTTTAACCCCTTAAAAACATCATGACACTCTATGCCTTTGCAAAAATAAAAGTGTGCCCAAAACACATAATAGTTTAGGAAAATGTAAAAACAACTTAAAAAAACTCTTTAAAAAGACTTACCAATGCCAAACGAGACTTGTCCCCCGTGCTCCAGACTCCCTGGTATCAAGTGGGGGCAGCCGGTGGACGTCTGCGCGATGCGCACAGACAACCTCCCGCTGGTACCCGGATTTCCTTCAGTGCTTCTATGACTGAGCACCGGAAGGTCACGCCAGTGCTCCTTCATAGAAGCCCCAGCGGAAGTGTCGGGTAGCAGCAGTGGAAGTTGTCTGTGCGCACCGGCTGCCAGAGAGGAGGATCCAGGTCTCCTGCTGCGGGCGATCCTCCTCTCTGCTGCTGGCCGTATTTCCGCGGGACTATAGTAGAGCACCGGAAGGTCATGTCACACCAGCGCACCGTCATAGAAGCATCGGCAGAAGCGGAGGCTGTCTGCGTGCAGGGGGATCTGGATCTAAGTCTTGTAGTCAGACCTCTATTTAAGGTATGATTGTAAGGCGACCTTGAATATATATAATATTATAGTATATCATTTGTGAGGCTAGACGAAAAATTAAAAAGGAGAATCATGGTTGAACAAACAAAATGCAAAAAGTGCAAAAAAAGGGCCCCAGGTTTTGGAGTACAAGTAAACTTAGTAGTAAAGAAGGGTTAAGCAGTTAATTAGAATGTGGAATCATACATTACAGCTAGGGTTGTAATATTGTTAATGTTTTGCAGTACATTTAGATTAATTCCAACCCTGCTGTGAATCCAGAAGACAAAAAACCCACAGTGAAATGATTGTCAATTATGGCTTAAAAAGGGGAAACATTAACACCCAAATCTGATTTGTCGCTGGGTCCACAAACTTTTAACTAATCATGTCCTAGTAACTTTTATTTCAGTCCTATCTATTCCTAACATAATGAGAGCACCTACCCAGTAGAAGTTCAATTTTTGAAAGTAAAAAGAAAATTTACCATAAGGTGGCCAGATTTTTAAAATGAAATCCAAACTATAAATGCAGTGTATTTGGTATATGTTTATGAAGCGATTTATGATATATATGTTATTTCTCACATTTTGTCCATTGACATAAAAAAAAGCACGTCTTAGAATCTTTTGGGCAGGGCCGGATTAAGAGCATCATGGGCCTGGACAGAATCTTAACTCCTCGTCATCCATGTGTACATCAGTGCTAGGCATATACCGTATTTGCTCGATTATAAGACGACCCCCCAAAATCAAAATATTAATTTAGGAAAAAAACAAAAAGCCTGAATATAAGACTACCCTATAGGGAAAAAGTTTTACCAGTAAATATTAATTAATGTAAATTATTTTCATGTTTAATAAAAGCTATGATTGAGAAAAATATATTTTTTAAATTTCCTTTTATTTGCCAACCTGCCCCCCCCAGTTATGCCACTCTGCCCCCAGAAATGCTTTATACCCCCCTATTTGCCACTCTGCCCCATGATATGCCTTATACCCCTGTATGCCACTCTGGCATATAGGGGGTTAAAAGGCATATCATGCGGCTGAGTGGCATATAGGGGGGTATAAAGCATTTCTGGAGGTATATAGGCATATCATGGGGCTGAGTGGCATATAGGGGGTTAAAATGCATTTCTGGAGGTCCAGAAATGCATTTTAACCCCCTATATGCCACTCAGCCCCATGATATGCCTTTTAACCCAGCATGTACTGGCTGCCTTGGCTTGATAGGAGTGTGATTGCTGTTAGCAGTTTGATATATATATATATCAAACTGCTAACAGCAATCACACTCCTATCAAGCCAAGGCAGCCAGTACATGCTGGAACCTGGGGATGATAGCAGTGGGATTACAGCCTCCATATGCCATGCTACAACCCCCACCCCCCTTACACATCCATGCTATCACACACACACTCACACTCATTCACAAACATTTAAATACTCATTCATTCCCTTAATCACACACACTTCACACATACTCAAAAACCCTCCCCCACCCCCTCACCTGAACTGCAGATCTCCCACTCGCAGACTTCTGCAGGGGACCGGCTGTAGCAACTTCTCTGGCCCCGCCCTCAGAGGAGGGAGGGGGGAGATAGAGTTCTGTGAGGACGCTGCAAGCTTCCTGCCCTGCTTCTAACAGAAGAGACGCTGCTCGCGACCGGTAAGCAGCATGGCGCCAGCATTTTTTTGGGGTCTGATTAGAAGACGACCCCGATTATAAGACGAGGGGTATTTTTCAGAGCATTTGCTCTGGAAAAAACCTCGTCTTATAATCGAGCAAATACGGTAATATAGGACAGAATCTTATGCGATTCTGTCCTATATTACATCAGTACACTAAAAAAAGTCATCATACACGGGACACCTGAAGCCACCATTTAGTGCTAATCCTTTTTAATAAAATATGCAGATTGAAATAAAGTAAATAACACAAAACCTTTACTTTTCCTCTCACTGATTTCTGGACCTAGAATTGACTACAAATTCAGGTGTGGGTGCCATACCGACACCCAAACACACACACCAGGACAGGCTCTGCCACACCGACACCCAACACACACAAACCAGGACAGGCTCTGCCACACCGACACCCAACACACACAAACCAGGAGAGGCTCTGCCACACCAACACCCAAACACACACCAGGACAGGCTCTGCCATACCGACACCCAACACACACAAACCAGGACAGGCTCTGCCACACTGACACTGAAACACACACACACACCAAGACAGGCTCTGCCACACTGATACTCACACTCACATCTGGACAGGCTAAGCTGCCCTGCAGTATGAGGGATATATATCTAACTAGTTGGTTCCTTCCATGAGTCTATACATCCCCCATACTGCAGGGCAGCATTTTATCTGGGCTCGTCAGCAATATCTAAAAGTTCTGTGTTCTGGAAAACATGATTTTGTCACCCTGATGACCCTACACCCTTGTGTATTGCCCCCAGCTAGCCCCACATTGCATATTTATCCCACCACCCAGCCCCCCCTTTATGTGATGTCTCAAGCCAGCACCCCCATGTTAATTAATGCTCCCACACCCTTGCATATTGCCCCCCTTCACTTATTCATATATTCATTTACAGATACTCATTGATTAACTAATTAATTCACTCATTCACAGATACTCATTCAGTCTCAGATACTCATCGCCTCATTCATAGATATTCATTCCCTCAATCATGCATACTCGTTCATAATCCGTCCCCCACCCCCTTACCTGAACTGCAGATCTCTTGGTGCAGCTCGCAGACCTCCTCAGGAGCAGGGTCATGTGATGTGATGTAAATTGATGCGACTCTGCTGGGTTCCTGCTTCCCCTGGGCGGTACAATAGAAGTTGTTCGCACACAGAGGGAAGCAGCGGCCCCTGCGGAAGTGAACATTAATTCGGCCCTGCATCCGAGGACATAATTAGTCCGGAAACCGTGGATGTCTGGTCACTATATCTTATGAAGAATTTAAGCCCAAAATATACGTGAATGACAATAGCAGATGGTAACTTAACGTACCAGCAAACATGTTCCGAGCTATATTAGACATACATAGTACTTTTACTCCTTCATCAATAATTTGAGAAATTAGTTATTGTTATAATTTTATATAGTGTTGCTGCACTAAGATGGAAATAGGGTTTTTAGCCTGGTTTTTCGCCTGACATATTTAGATTCTACATCACATAGACACTGACCTATGCAAGTTGCCATTAAATGTCAACATTATATACAGTATATATTCCCAATAGAATAAAAACAATGTTGATAGTGATTACCAAAATAAATGTTTTTTTGTTTAACATTATCACATAAAACATAAGACATATAAACAGTAGTTAAAGTAAGAACTACTGAAGATGACTTAAACAAATCACAGAAAGAAGTTAATCACCTATATCAAATTACTATATTACATTTTTTTCTTCACACCTCAGTTTTTGACATCTGTGCCCATATATAATTACGCTCTAAAAATATTTAATTAATGTAATAATTTATTTTAATTTATTTACAAAGACTTAAAAAATGATCTGGGCTATACATGGTCATACCTGGGAACTTTCCAGGCTTGCTCAAAAACATTATGCTGTGTCCGTTTTGCTCCACATGGCAACTGGGAGTGGGCATATCAGGAAGGGAATTGTGAGTGTTACATGGTATTCCCCTTCTACCTTGAAGAATAAAGTATCTATAATCAGTAGTCTGGTGCTTTTGGATTCATACAAGCTTCAATTTTAATGATATTTGTCAAAATCATCAATTGGTAAAAAGATGATAGACCCCAACAAAACAAACAACAACTAAGCAAAACATTTTTGTGTGAATTTTGTTCCTTTTTAACTCTCACTCACTGTTACTCACACTCTCTGTGGCTGTGTGTCCTCCCTGCCCTTGCTTCACCCACTTCCTGACAAGTTTCATGCCTTAAGGATGCTAGCCCTGCCTGTGTATACAGCAAGTTTGTCTCCCTAACTTGGCTCTTGCACCTCCCCTAAGGGCCAGAGTGGGAAAGATCCTGGGGTCAGCCCTTTATGGTTGTGTCCCTGTCTTAAATTCACAATTATTATATATTTTTTTACTTTTGTATCCCAGCTCTATGAATAGACTTCTCTTAAGTAACCATTAAAACAATGCAACACATTAGTTGAAGGTATCATGTATCAAAGCTGTACCTTATCTGCCATGGACATATCTCAAACCTATCATGGCCAAATCAGACACCTTATTCAACCCCTACTGGTGCATGGTCTTTCCTCGTCCCCTCATAAACCTTCTTCCTGGTTGATCATATTACCTATATAATAAGAATCCACCCCAATATGCTGGCTCCATAGGAAGGTAAACAAAAAACTTTTATCTAAAGAAATATCAGTATGGTCACTACTATGTAGAGATAATAATGTACTATACCCAAGTTGCAATTTGCACTTCAAGTGCACTTTAAATTTATATCTAGATGTTACATTCTGATGGTTCAAACCATGTCTATAAGTGTAACAATTTTAATCTAAAGGTATAATAGTCTTCTGGGAGCCAGGTATCTGACAGCTGGGATGTCTGCAAAGATAAGACAAAAGTTATCGGATCAGAGTTTTGGCTAAGAAAGAAGTTACGGTGTATGGTATGAAAAATACATCATAAAAGTTTGCTTGGTGACAATTTTAGTAGTTGTTCTAGTCTATTAAATGATCTCGTGAAATTGAACATAAAAACATAAAAATGCCAATACTATTAGAAGTCAGGTTCTCACTAAATAAATAAATAAAATTCATTTTCACCTAATTGAACCCAATTGCGGTTTATGTTATTTTGGACACATCCAGCAATAAAGTCAATGATTGACTAAAAGGTTTCACCTTTTTTCCTTACTAAAGGATAAATGCACACCACTTTGATGTATTTTTTTGTCAGAACAGATTTTTTGAGTGCATTAAATTTTAATAGTGGAGCCTTGAATTGCAACATAAGGTCTGCCGATGGCAACCTCAATTTGCCGCGGAAGCATCTGATTTTGTTTTGCTGTTCAGGGACACCTGGAAATTCACTGAGGCAAAATAAAAAATGTCACAAAGTTCTTGTCAGTCATAGATTTACACAACTGGGAAAAATAAATTGTGGGCAACTGATGGTTTTATCCTTCAAATTTAGGCATGTTGTCCCAGGGCAGGGAGAAGCCGTGGAGATGTCCAAGAATAGGCAGTGTCCGCAGAATGAAATTAGTGTCAGTGATGATGCTGGTGGAAATCCTTCGTCATTGTGATGTTCTTTAGTGGAATGTCCATCAAAACCTGTAGCTTCTTATTACTATGAGAGTCCTTATAATACTGCTCAGCTCTCTCCCTCTGGGATGGTACTTACATGCAGAAATGTAAGAACATGCCAGCCAAATTTGGTTAAGAAGTGGAAACAAAACAAGTGGGTTTTGGTAAATTTTGTGTCCGAACATTGTTTTGTAGTGGTTATCAGGCAGTTTAAGAATAATTTGCAAAGTTGTGGGCAATTGAGGTTTCTAACAGCTATGACTGTGACTTTGCCATGGATTGCACACCATGGCAACTTTGGATATACTTTAAATTCACTTTTTAACTTATAGTATAGTGAATACAGCTCAATTTAACAACAAAACATGCAAGATATTTTATGGATAATAGCCACTATCAGTGTCACTGGAACTGCTATTTGAGTCTACAGGCAGATTAGTAGAGGGTCGATGGGTCGAATTGACTCAGTAATAATGTTCTACATCAATAATATACAGAATATTGATTTGTTGCCGTAGTCATAAAGCTGTGAGGATATGTGGAATCCTTTACCAAGATTGATTTTCAAAAATATTGGTTATCCCATTTTGACTGGTCACTCAGTGTCAAATATACCCAGCTCCCCTACTTCCTCACAGATATCCCATGGTGTGAGGGCATTATTGTATTTAAAAAACAACATTTTCCAGGTTGTCTCTAAAATGAACATGGCTTCCCCTTTACCGAAAAAATAGTTTTGAGGCCAGAGAGATGAGTGTTTTGACAGCTAGCCTTTTGGCAATAAAAAAAGCTTTAATCTCATAGCCTATAACCCAAGGATCTGTATTTATTGATCAAGGAAATCCTTTCTCAAATATCTTAATGTGATGTTCTCCAAGTTCATAAAAAAATCTGGCCAGCAAGCAGTGTGACCGCAAATTAAATCACTCGAATATTAAAGATATTTTTTTCAAGAGATAGGTCATAACCTTGTACATTTAACATTGGAGGAAAGCTATTTTACAGAAGCCATATTCTCTTCTCCTTCTAGTTCATTCACTAAACCATATCTAAAAGTTGACACATTTCATCTCTGAAACTTTACCTATACATTGTGAAGGTTTAACCTCACAGATTTAAAGGGTAGCTCCATTAAAGTCCATATGATAATTGTGTGATCCCTACATTTTCATGGTGTCCCTTTTACAATTGCAATGGGGGGGGATTCAGCATAACCCCCCTTATGCATTTGCCCCTTCACTGTCCCACGAAGGTTGGCTCAAAACATGTGATATGCTTACCTCCAGTTAGCTTCAGGGCTGGCTGTTGGAATGCTTTTCAAACCCTAGTGCGAATGCGTTATATATCTGCACAAGCGCCACACTTAACTAATTCCTTATAGTAATGTTAATGAAGTCTTATTTTTCTAATTAAGTCATTTTGCTCATAGGCTTTTATTAGTAAGTGTGTCCTTGTGGGTGATTAAGACCCAGGCATACACCAGTATGGTAAGGCTCTTGTGCGTTTTCTAGTAAATTGGTCAAAGTTAATAGAACCAGGACGCATAATAGTAGTAAATAAACATGTCAAAATATTTGAAGATGTAAATTGTTTTGAATCAGAAAGTTTTGCCTTGATACACAGATTTTCATTGTTAAAATGGCTTCAAGATTCTAATAGTATTTAACACATGTCAGGTCCAGTTATCGTGACTGAGCTGGACTGAATAATTCCCCCTCCTTTAACCTCACACTTTCAAGAAGGCATTCCTGCTGTTTAAACAGATGCACGGACAGGAAAAGCAGAAACATATGTTCTGTCTGGATGCGGGTTAGGGTGATGAGAGAGAGGGACTCTGGATACAGGCCAAGTTCTAACATTTTGTGGAACTCTATATCACAGTGTCCTAGTCTTTGACATCAGCTGCACCAGTGAGAAATGGTTAGTTTGTAAGCATGTGATTTATGGTATATCTTCATGAACTGCTTGTAGCACATTTCTCCATGAGTATGTATTATTTATATGAAGCATGGTGTGGGAGATCCATGAATGAGATCCATCCTACTAGATTTGCTATGAGACCAAGGTACAGAATGCTAGGCAGAGGTTGATGAAACAGGGAGCACTCAGCATACCCAGAGAATTTCTGACTCTACAAAATTTACCATTTAACAGTTTTTTCCAGAAAGGCACTAATTGGGATGATCAGAGTTGGATATAAAGGAGCCAGCTGCAGACAGCGTGACCCTGGAAAAAGGCTACCAATGCCAAATAGATTTAAATCATATAAATACTTAAATAATTAAAGTCACTGTCAGCAAATTTGTCATGTACACACAATATAACAAATGTTTTTTTTCCTTTTCCATGTTTGTGATTTGAGCCCAAATAGCTTACATTTTTTTCATTATATGTATATGATATACAGTAATTTTTGGCAGATCTTGCATGGAGCATTTATATTTAAAGCCCCATGCATCAAAACCCTTATACAGACACATTCACTTAAATACCACTCATTTACTAAAGATTTTCCATTTTGGCCAATGTCCACCCCTATTAGCCTCATGGGATATACTTGTATATTAGGGAATATATGAGTTGTTTTGGAAATGTTAGATTGGATGGGCATGCAACTAAAGTTTAGTCTGGTCAGTCAAGTTAACAACTCAATTTATTAGTGAATAGACCCAACATTTTATATGTTATGAGGTGCAGTTTGCCGGGTTTATGACTGGTTCATGGAAAGACTAAGTACTATGTAAAAAATGAAATGGTGTTTTGTTTGAAGTAAGCCATACATGCATACTAAGTCATCCTTATGTGTATACCAATGGGAGCAGTGATCTTAACTTCTATTTTCTGGATTTACAGGATTATTTCTTATTTGGAGGAAGTCTACATGTTCTGGCAGCATTAGAAAGGCAGAGTGAGGAGAATGGAGAGGTCATCTGGAAAGAAAATTATTTTTTTGGGCTTTTACACCATCAGCATCTGAGCTTGAGTTTGAAACCAAATATTCCTAAAAAAAAATATATATATATTTTTTTAAATTATTCTTTATTAAATCTTTTAAAATAATTATAACGAACAATTGACAAATAGGTTACAAACAGGTAAGTGGAACTAACTTACCATATATAACTTACAATATACATAAATAATACACATATATATATATAAGACAATGCTCTAAAAAATATATATTAATTGAAAAAAATCACAAGCAAATTAAATGATGCTAAGAATAGTGTAGGCAAAGTTGGTTTACAGTGCCAGGTCCTCGTTACACAGATAATTACAGTTCCTCGAGGACAATGCATTATTCCCTCAATTGAGAAGTAGTGTTAATGCCTATTTACCTTCTTCCTTATCGGTTTTTCACTCCATTGGGGCTCCCATATGGAGCAGAAAGGGTAGAGTTCTACATTATAAAATGTTACTAACCTTTTTGTAGCAAGTAGCAGTGGCAAGGAGATTGTTTCGTGCTCTTAGGACTGTCCCAACTAAGTCAGGACTGTTGGCAACTATTGAGGAGCAGCTATTATAACTTTATCTTGAACTTATGTTTTAAAAATGCCAAACAAAGCTCAGTGTAAATTTGAGATTTCAAGTCCACCAATACATGAATCATGACATAAAGAAATAAAAAATGGCATAATATGTATTGTAATTATATTGAAGTATACATGTAACATATTTTACCTATTGATTATTTACAAATTGATTAATATATGTAGCTTTTAATTCATTTTAGGAAATACTACAAAATATTTGGTGGGCTGTTTTACCTAAATCAGTATACGGAAAAAAGTCAAAATACAGCATTTTTAAAATTGAACTCATGGGCACTCAGAGAAGAAAGGCTTTTTCGTCTTTGAGCAATCATGAACTATTTCCTCCAGTTAATCCTTAAAATAGTCAAGTGTCCAGACATTTTCCATCCAAACATTAAAATAGAGCCATTATGCTGTATTTTTTTCCCAGCAGGGTAATACCTTTCGTTTGGAAAATATTCCATTAGGGAAAATCATTCACAGCTATGGTTTAAAGATTGCCAGATAAGTTAGGATGATGTACACATGTACTTAAAGCAAGAGCCAGTGAATTTGGCAAGACAAAGTACTTTAAACAAATACCCAATTCTTATATATTATTCAATATTTCCCCCCCAGTGTGGAACACGTTCAGATAAAATATTACATTAACCCAACTTTTCATCTAATAGTTAATACAAAATGTTAAAGTGACTTATTAGTTGGTATTCAACATTTTGAAGAGTTGTTATTTGTTAGTATAATTATATATATATTTTAAACTAAGAATGTATTAACTGTTTCAGTGATATCTGCCAACATTATTCCGTCTGGTATTTTAAACTAATATCTGTAAAACAACCAGGGACAAAGAATCATTACCATTACAACTGGCGGACAGGTTACATTCACGTGAACTAAAAGAAATCGGCTTAGCACTCACCAGTTTATTCTAGTTCTAAAGTCCGCTGTGGTCATATACACAGCAGCCTAGAACAAGCATTCTCAAGTATGCACCTTAGTGGAAACAGTGATTAAACATTAACAATTTAATTTTATATTTGGTATTAAATTACTTTTATAAATAAAGAAATTGTTTAAATGATTAATTTGAAACTGCAAGTAAACCATTACTAAAGCATTTCAGAATACTTGCATTTTCATTTGTGCATTAGTTAAACAACTGGTTAATAGGTTAGTATGTGAAAAGAATCACAATGATTTAACATTTTACCTCTTAAAGGGACAGATTAGTGTTTCTAGTAGGACAGCCCACTATAGAAGAATGCATGTTAAACTATGTTAATATGCATCCCTTCCATAATGAAAATAAAATAAAAAAATAGAGCACTGACCTAGAGGTTGCAGCCCTCCTCCTCCATGGCCCAACATTTCTTGCCACTGATTAAAGCAATCAGTGGCAGGAAAGTGCCCCACTGAAATTAATAGGATGACCTTCTACACACAGGGGTCTGAACAGTCACCTGTGCATAGGGTTTATCGAGCCAGCGCTGGAACTGACTGGCGGTAATTAAATCATGTTCAGGAAGATGTGTACAGCTGAACACATATCCTACAGGAGGTTTAGCGTGGAAAGGGGCAAATGCATACAGGGGACTCTGCAGAATCCCTCCATGCATTTGCAAAATGGACATGAAAATTAATGTGCATATGATGGTTGCAGTGTCCTTAAATAACACAATTAGTCAAACATTAAGAACAATTAAGTGAACCCCCTTCTTAATTTGCCTGCCAATGCTCTTCTCTGCAGGAGTCAGTCACAAAGAGCACAGAAGCAGGCTGCATCCGTATCATGTTGTCGGCTCCTCATCGTATAACCATATTTACCAGCCTGCTTCATAGAGCACACCTGTAGTTAGGCATTAGCCGACTCATTGTCACTTCAATTCCATTGCCCTGTATCCACAAAGTTGTTCCTCCTTGGACGTCTCCCAGTACACCTCATGTCTACCACCCCACCACAGAGGCATTATGGGGTCCCGAGGGATAGATATTAGAGTTGACATTGTGTTGCATGATATTAGTGACTGTAATCCAGATCCATCAGACCACACCAGGCATACAATATTAAGTAAAACTGCACATTTTAGAACCAAAATCTAGATCTGGGCTAAGTTTATAACCAGGCCAGAAAAAGTTTAAAAAAAATCACTATTGTACCTAGTTACTTTTAACTGACACTTGTAAACCTTTTTCTTGAAATGTATAATTTAAAACAGTGTACCATACATGTCTCTATACTTACACTAACATTCTTGCTCGATATTGTGCATTGCTTCTGTGGCATATTCGTAGTGTGCAGCTGCACATATTCAGCTGTCAGTCACACATACGTCCTCAGGATCACTAATCCTGTCCTGAAAGAATCCGAATCGAAAGTACTGTTCTACAAAAAAAAATGAATTCCTAGGAAATAAACCCTAGCAGATCTGTCCTTTTATTTCATTTAAGAAGTGTTCCCCCCAACATTATACAAGGAGTGTAGGTTCTATACATTTAGTTACAAATGTGTTTCAATTCAACAAAGCAAGTGGAACAGCACCTTTAAAGAAATGAGAATTTTTTCTTTGTGCTGAATGCTCTATGTATTCTCCAGCTATTAGAATGCAATAAACATTTTTTTTTTTTTTTTCAAATAAAAGTTTATTGAGGACCAAGGAGATAAAAAATGTGAGCACATAAAGAGCGTACGCAATCAGCAGGTAAAATACAACAAATCAGGATCGAAGACAAGGAGCATAGGAATACAGATCCACAATGGTTCGTATAGAAGACATAGGATGCCCAAGGCAGAGTTATCGACATTGTCGACATACCAAACAATACAGAGAAAACTCCTAGTGGAGGTAAAATAATATAATTGCGGACGGAATTACAAAAGGTGGTCCAGTTTTTACATTTAAAGGCAATGTTGTGAACCGAACTATAATAAAAGAACCAAAAAAAAAACAAAATAACAAAACATATCGTACTCTGTAGTAATGCGTTCGGTGGTGTGGGAAAGAAAAAGTACTAAACATGGCATACCTAAAAGTAAGGCAAGTTGAGAGGCGGTTAGGAGAAGTGTGTAGTGTAAACGGAGCTGTGAATCCAAGGAGACCACACACGGTCATAGATATGTGTAGTGTGATTTACCATATGGGACATCTTTTCCATGACCCTATGCTTCTCCAAGGTGGTAATGACTTCTAAAAGTAAAGGTGGGGACGATGCCTTCCACCTTTTAGCTATGCACAACTTAGCCGCCAGGAAGACATGGACAACCAGTTTCCGAACGGGAGAGGGAGGGGGATCGTCAAACATATGAAGGAGGGCAAGCTCAGGACGGAAATCTAAATTAATGTGACATAATGACGGGAAAAGGGAAAATATTTGTTTCCACAGTGGCTGTAATATCGGGCAGCTCCACCACATATGGGTCATAGACCCCACTAAACCGCAACCCCTCCAGCAAAGGTGGGAATGGCCAGGGATGATATGAGACAGGCGAGCTGGGGTAAGATACCACCTGCAGCTTATTTTCTTTTGCAGCTCAAGGTGATTTGTGCAAAACGAAACTCCCCTCATCATGTCCTCCGCCTCAAGCCAAGACTCGTGTGACAACTGTAGGTGTAATTCCTTCTCCCACGCCACCATATGGGGAAGTTTATGGGCATAAAAACGCTGCAATATGAGAGAATACCAGGTTGAAATAGCACCCTTACAGAAAGGAGCGGCCGCACACAGGGCCAGAATAGGACGAAGTGGTTGTGTATGTAGGGTCAGAGAGCAAGACGAGGAGTTGAGAAGGTGACGGATCTGGAGGTATTTATAAAAATCATGGTGGGGGAGGCCATGATGAGATGTAAGATACGAGAAAGGATGTAGATCACGACCACCATAAAGGTCACCCAAGACCTGGAGAGTAGGCCGGAGCCAGTGGGCAAGACTAAGGCCAGGTATCAGTAATTCGAGAGAACGGAGAGGCGTGAGAAAGGTAAGTTTGGTCAAGGAGGGCAGGTGTTTGGAGACAGCACTCCAAGTTTCAAAAACAAAGGAGGTCGTAGGTGGTAAAGCCGGCAGAGAGGGACGTGAAGGGCCCTGCACCCACAGGAGCTGAGCTAAAGTGTAGGGAGATAAGATGGCGTTCTCCTGGTGTACCCAAGTCGGGGAGTCAGTGCGAGCATAAAATGATAAAACGTGTGAGAGAGCACAGGCCGAGTAGTAAGAGGGGATATGTGGAAGCCCCAAACCTCCAAGCAGTCTGGGGACCGCACGAGTACGCGCAGCCACCCTGGAGGTGGTTTTTACTTTGGTGAAGTGTACAAAAAATTTTGAATCGTGGTCAATAAATTAGCCGGGGGGCGGACAGGGACAGTACGGAAAACATAAAGGAGTTTGGGGAGGGCTGTCATCTTAAGGGCGTTCACACGACCCAACCAGGACAGTTCATACTTCTGCCACGTAAGAATGTCCGCCCTAACACTCTGCCAGGTAGCCAAAATGTTGAGATGATTTATGTGATGGATACATTTGGGTAGTTTGATTCCCAGGTAAGAGATGTGAGAACGCTGCCATGTGAAATCATAGGAAGCAAGAAGGTGAGTGCGCTCGACCGGGTCCAGATGGAAACTCATAGCTTGTGTTTTGGGTATGTTTATTTTATGGTAGGAAACAGAAGAATATTGAGAAAAGTGGCGTTGTAGAGCAGGCAGAGATTGGGATGGGGAGGTAAGGGAGACCAAAATATCATCCGCGAAAAGACCGAAGACACATTGGGGGTGATTGGGAATGGGAAATCCCATAATTAATGGGTCGGAACGGATGGAGGCCGCCAAGGGCTCTAATGCCAAAATATAGAGTAGAGGGGATAAGGGGCATCCCTGACGTGTGCCGTTGGAGATACCAAACGGAGATGACAGGAAACCCAGCATGGAAATGTGGGCAGAGGGGGAAGAATAAAGTGCCATGGCCGCTCGGATAAATTCGGGGGGAAAATTAAATTTAGACATGGTAAGTTCAAGGAACTTCCAATGGAGCCTGTCAAAGGCTTTTTCCGCATCATACGATAAGAACAAACCCGGGAGTTTTTTCCTGTTGGCTTCCCATAAAACATTAATAAACTTACGAGTGTTGTCTGAGGGTTGTCTGCCTGTAACAAAGCCAACTTGATCAGGATGGAGAAGCGATGGAAGGAAGGGAGACAAACGATTAGCTAAGATTTTGGCATATATTTTAATATCGTTATTAAGGAGGGAAATAGACCTGTAACTGGAGCAAGCATCCATAGGTTTACCTGGTTTTGGTAAGGTGACAATGTGAGCTGTTAAATTCTCGCGAGGAACAACGCCAGAAGCCATGTAGGAGCGAAATAAAGAAAGTAAGTGAGGGCCGAGTGTGGGTAAAAAGGTGCGGTAGTAAGTGGCCGTGTAACCATCTGGACCCGGTGCTGAGTTCTTTTTAAGTTGAGCCACCGCTCTCTCAACCTCGCCCAATTCTATGGGAGCCGCCAGAGAGGCAGAGCCGTCCAATGGGAGAGAGGGCAAGGGGATAGGGGCTAGGTAGGAGGTTATGTCAGCGTGAGAAGGATGATGTAGAGAGGTGTCGGTCTGGAGATTGTATAATTTGGCATAATAGGATGCAAAAACTTCAGTCATTTGAGAGGGATTACTAACACGTAGACCAGAGGATGCCGTAATGTAATGCGGTCTAGAGATGGCCGTAGTGTGACGGAGTTTACGTGCTAACAAAGTATCGGCCTTGTTACCCTTGGCATAGAATTTTTGCTTAAGGCGAAGAAGCATGTGAGCTGTAGTTTGTGCATTAAGGTCCGATAGCTGAAGTTTGATACGTGTAATGTCGCGTGTGAGGGAATCCGTTGTGTGTGTTTTATTGTGCATATTTAGGTCATATAACTTCCTCAGTAAGAGGAGTTTCGAGTCAGACCGTTGCTTCTTAACATAAGAAGCTAGGCTGATAAGTCTACCTCGCAGGACCGCTTTGTGAGCGTTCCATAAGGTCTCGATAGGAGTGTCAGGGAGGGCATTGTCCTGAAAATATTGTGTCAAATGTGTGTGGATTTGTGTTCTATGGCCTTCATTATGTAGGAGGGAGTCGTTTAAGCGCCAGGAGCCACGTCCGATGAAAGGAGAGTCAGTTTTTAGAGTGAGCAAGACAGGGGCATGATCAGACCAGGAAATGGTCCCTATGGTGCAGGAGGAAACAGATTGCAGTGTATGTTTATCCAAGAAAATATAATCAATACGGGAATAAATATTATGTGGGGCCGAAAAAAAAGTGTAATCCCTGTCCAAGGGGTGCAGGACCCTCCACGTATCAAAGAGGTGATGGGAATGGACCAAAAAGGACATGTCTGATCCAAGGGTGAGTTTGCGTGTGTCGTGAGAAGTGTCGCGTCGTGTAGTGCAGTCTAGTGCCGGGGAGAGAGCAGTGTTGAGGTCGCCACAGAGGACCACCCGACCTTGTTTACAGGCGTCTAGCTTCCCCAAAAGCATACGAAAAAAACTAAGTTGTGATGTGTTGGGAGTATAGAAGGACACAAGAGTGTATACAGTGTCATTAAGTCTACACACTAATATAAGGTATCTGCCCCGCGGATCCACATGTTTATGTATCAGAGAGAAAGCAAGACGGTTGGAAATTAAAATAGAGACTCCGGCTGTTTTGGACGTTGCCATTGAGTGAAATTGTGTGGTGAAGTGAGGGGAATATAGCAGAGGCCGTGGAGATTTTTTTAAGTGCGTTTCCTGGACACAGAGAATGCTGGCGTGGAGAGATTTGGCCTCATTCCACAGCAGGGCACGTTTTTGCGGCGTATTAAGGCCCTTAGCATTTATAGAGAGAATCTTTATGTCAGCCATGGTGCTGAATAGGAGGAGAAAGCAATATCAGTAGCCGGAGTCTCAGGAAAAAGAAAAAAAAAAAACAATTCACCATATAAGCGAATGAAAAAAAAATAAAAAAAATAATAAAAATAATAGGATCCGAGGGGGAGACACCCCACCACCAAAAGAACGCCAGAGAGCAATGCAGTACAGTACATAATGACGGACAAATCAAGAATGGTACTTGCAGAGTAACGATAAAGTAAATAAAACGGAATAAACCAGTAAACCAGCAACAAAAATCGGCTCATGGTCAAGAGCCACGTATAGTAGAAAACCGTGCTAATGATATAAATAGCACCGAGGGGGCACTAAACAAGTTGGGAAAATAGGACCCACGGCGGCCAGCCAGCCCTGAGTAGCAGTGGGTACGTCTATGTGTGTGGTGTAGTGAGCGAAAACGTGAAAAATAATAAAAACGAAACTCATGGTAAAATGCGTAAAAAATGGTAAAAAGAAAAACATAAGAGCGAAGTGTAACACAGGTAGGGCCTATTAGGCTAAGAGGTCGAGAGGAAAAACACACAAAATTCAAACGACCAGAGGTTACCCGTCGACGAACGCCAGCAGATCAAGCTTTAGTCGACCAGTCCCGTTTCAGCTTCTTCGGGGTGGAAGTGGGTTTCGATGGAGTGATAGCACGAGCTGGATCCGGTGCGGAGGGCGACTCTAGACCCCAAGATTTCACGCGGGCCAGACCATCCTCAGGTGAGTCGAGGACAATAGTTGAGCCGTTCCGGGATACTATCAGGCGGACCGGGTACCCCCACCTGTAGCGGATCTGGTGCGAGCGAAGAATGCTCGTGACAGGGGCAAAGGCTCGGCGTAATTGAAGCGTGAGCTGGGACAGGTCCGTCAGGAGCTGAACATTGCGGAACCTGGAAGGTAAGGAAGGTTGATTGCGCGCCGCTTGCATGATCTTGGACTTGACATCGAAGAAATGAACTCTCGTCAGCACGTCACGTGGGGGGGATCCTGGAAGGTTCTTCGGGCGGGAAACACGATGAAGACGGTCTAGGCGAATGTCGGCAGGTAAGGTATCGCCAAGAAGAGCTGCAAAAAGGGTCGTAACATATTCATGGAGGTCGGCTTGATCCACAGATTCCGGGATGCCCCGGAGACGGATGTTATTGCGTCGCGATCTATCCTCTAGATCCATAATTTTGTAACGGAGAAGCGAGAGCTCACTCTGCGTGGACACCTGGCCGTCAGCCAGAGCATTATGGGCATCCGCAAATTCCTCTAAACGGCGCTCCAAGGCATCCGTCTGGTCTCCCAGGCCATCTAAGTCTCGCCGCAGGGAAGAGGCTATTTCATGGAAGTCCTGGCGTAGTTGATCTCTCATCTCACGAAGCAAGGCTTTCATCATGTGTGAGGTAAGTGGCTGTTGGAGATCGGTAAGCTCCTCTTGGGAGGGTAATGCAGGAGAAGGAGGCCTTGAGTGTGATGCCGAAGCGCGACTCATGGAGGCGTCTGAGTCCTCATCCTGATCATGCGGTAGGCCCGAATCTTGCGCGGGAGTTTTCTTCCGCGATTTAGGTTCAAAGAAACTCGGCATTTTAGTCGATTTCCTCCCACGGTGAGTCGACATAGACTGACGAACGGAATAGAAATCAAAATAAAAGGAAAAGGCCACTAAATCGTGTGGATGGAATGCGATAGAGCTGGCAGGTCGCAGAGCACCAGCAAAACACGTCCGATCAGGCCGCCATGCAAACCACGCCCCATAAACATTTTTTTTTAACGAAAACTAAACTAGGAATTTAACAGAAACATTAAAACAGAACTAAATGTTATTTTTTTAAAAAAACACCCCACCATAAGGGGTTTTTAGAGATCTCACTGATTTAAATGTGCAGGGCCAGCTAAGCCCTTTTTTGCAGCAGGTCACAGGGATTGGCCCATCATAATACATGATGCACCCAGGGAGATGAAGGTTCATAAATGGTGACTATACATAACTTATAGGACTCCTAAGCCCACATGCTACAGGCCTTTCCTCAGCCACCCATTACAAGTATTGTTATATCATTACCATGGAATCAAAGTTTGAATGTATAGCATTTAGCTAATAGTTAGGGTTCTAGAGGGTGGTAACCATTCAATAGAATGCACAATATCAGCCTTACAACTCTGTGTCTTCATTGACAGAGCGCCAGGATGTGATATCATAGAACCATACTCACCAACATTTCCTTCCTGGATCGTGGGGCAAATGGAGCGTGGGTCTAAAGGAGGCAGGGCCACACACTTCGCGTAACCCTGCAGTATTGAGCTCTATGCTACCCTGTAGTACTGGGTAGTTTGATGCTTGTTCACAAGCGTTTAAGCTTTGTGTGTCTTAGACATGCACAGATAAAAATGCAATGCTCCCTGTGCACCGTGAAGTGCACTGTGCCTATACAATATTTTTATGTCAGGACAGGACCAAAAAGGGACTGTCCCGAGAAATTCAGGACAGGTATAATACAACGTACTGTGCAGCAGTATGTTGGAGACGTGATGTTGATCTATGTCAGAGAATCATAGATCTTTACACCTTTGCTAATGGCACCTGCCGGTAGACTGCCTCCCCTCTTGACTAGGTTTAAGTATGAACATGCTTCTGCTTGTACCATTCCCTTTTAGTATCTTTATTGTGTTCTTCACAGTATAATAATTTCATGATCAAACTGTATGTGTTTGGCATGTGAATACAAGCAAATCCAGTCAGCTGAATTATCACATGCTGCCTGTGAATTGTTTTGCTGGTCACTCAGTTCTAACCCATGCTGTGGTATAAAAGCAGTCTCATACAACATGAATCATTATAATGGATCTGTGAATGAAATCTCAAATCAATTCAGTAAGTATGCCCAAATGCATTCTATATTACCCAGAATCCTTTGGTGAAGAACTTTGCTCTGAAGCATCATTTTATGAAATACAGTAGATCTGGGGACAGGATTACCAGATTTATAAAAAATGGTTTTGAAATAGCAAAATGCTATTTGTATTTATGGCCCTATAACTTAGGACAACTCGTAGAATCTATTTAGTAGATTTTTCAAGTTAAAGTAAAAAAATAGCTTTTTTCAAATTTTCACCTAATTTTTCTTTTTTTTTTTTCTTTTAGGGAATTATATTATACGATCAAAATAATAAGAAAGCCCTTCTTGTTCTAAAAAAAGAAAAACACTATATAACTTGTGCCGGTTCACTAAATGAGAGAGAAGAAAATTATAGCCAAGCACAGCCAGAAGGGTACAAAAAGAAAAAAACAGTGTGGTCCTTAAGGGGTTAATTTTGTAGAATTTGCTATTTTTGTATTTTTTTTATAGAATCAAAACTAAATGCGTGTAATTCCGTTTTTTAAAAACATTTATTTTTTTAGCGTCTTCCTTCTAGCAAACCTGACTGTGTTGTATGCCTGGCTGGTTTCTGATTAGTTCTGTGGGATATGATGTCATAAAATTCCAATGGGCCTTCTTTATTTCTTTTATTACATGTCATTTATAATTTCTTAACATTTTTATTCCAATGATAGTATTATTATTCTTTAATTTTTAGATTTATATTAAAATTCTAAAAACTTCAAAAAGGTTATGAAGATTCTTTAACCCCTTAAGGACCGGGGCTATTTTATGCTGCAGGTCCAGGGCATTTTTCTTTCACCATTATTTATCTCTTTTTCATCAAGTGTACCCACACAATTTATATTATTTTTTTTGAGACAAGTAGATCTTTTTAATACCTTATTGATATATGTATTTTTTAATAAATATATGGGATTTTATAAATTATACTCACCTAGTATAATTGCGAAAAATATCAAAAATATATTTGTTATCCTGCTTTATTTTGAAAACCACCCTATATTAATATTCATCACTGTTTCTTACTGTTCTCTGTTTCTTTCCAGCTCATGATTACAGTGAGATGGAAAAAGGCAGAGAACATAGACAAAGGCAGTGCAAGCACTACTATTGTCATTTAACTGTTTCCATGCATGTGATTGGCTGTAGAAGTGGTCAGTATCAGAATCAGTGAGGGACACGGCGATCGCCTTGACATGGGACCAATTTTAACCCATGATGTACCAGGTATATCATTAATCGTCTAGTGACATCTTTTTTATGATATACCCGGTTCATTATTGGTTGCGAAGATGTTAATACACAGCTTAACCCTTTTTAGCTCTTGAAAGGTGACATGCTCATATTATTGCTTTTCAAGAACTACATTTGTAAGGATTTGTTAATTTGGATTAGGTATTATGGTTGTATGGATATAAATGAATCTATTAACTAAAGTAAAATAAAGTATGGCTTTAAACAGTGAATCAGAAATAAGTATGTTCACGGTAACAAACCACTGTCAAGGCACTTGAGTCATGTGTCCCAGATCTCTAGAAAAGTGTCTTTGCAGCCTGTTTATGAGAGCAATAATTCTTCCATGCTTATAAATTACTATGGGTACAAAGAGGGCATGGGTTTGCTGCCAATGGGATGCAAGAGTGCTTCTCTTAGAGCATTTCATTTTTGTTCACACTGAATCTTTAAAGGAAATTAAACAAATATTTTTTTTTATCAAAAAGGGGGATGTTTTCTTAATAAAGTAAAATAAATAATAAATAAAGAAGACTATAATTTAGACTTTTTTGGTTGTCTCTGGAGTTAAGTAGTCAGAAAGAACCATTGTGCATCAAAAGGCATACCACCCAAGTGCCCCTGTTTGTGACCCAAATCTCTCTCTGTCCCTGTTCTCTCTCCCCTGGTATCCTTTTTCGTAGGAGCTCAGAATGTTTGCATGGTATGAGTGTTCTACAGCACTAAAAGTCACAATAATGTGAGACAAAATCATAGGAAGTGTGTAAATTGAAAGAGAAAAAAAAGTGCAAATCATGCTCATAGTGCGTATGCGGCCTAGGTTTAAATATAAGACTTTTAGTGCTTTAGGAAAATGTACCCCATGTTGGTTTATACATAGATCCATGTTCTTGTTATGAAATATTATTTCTTACAGTCAATAAAGGCGTCACCCTCATTGTCCAAAAGTTTGGTTGAGGGAGAGCACCAAACATTCTCTACTTAAAGGATACTCTGTACCTTCCCTTTCCTTTCAGCCATTATTAAGTTAATTCAGAGATTTATTCTTCTGAAGTGTCCTTGGTTTACTTGTAGGTGAGCAGCAATAATCCCAAATGGACATTACAAGCTATTTCTTAACCAGAACGATCAATGTCCATCGCACAGATGACATAATTTCTTTAAGTCCTTCCTATCTGACCTTGAGGATGATGGCATCTAACCCCAACCAAGACACTTGTAATATTCAGAAACAAACCCTGTGAAAGGTCAGGAAAGCTTTCAGGGGAACCTTCTTTATACCTACTTGTGCCTACACCTGAAAGAAAAGAAAATCCACTTTGTGTGCCGGATCAAATCAACATAACTGATGGTCATTTCTAGCCAGAACTGAAGAAACAGGGCATTAAACAGAGAGTTACCTTGAAACAGGATGTCCCTCTTTTTATATAGAAATACATGCCAATGTTAGCAGAAAAATCCACCATACATAAAATTCGATCTAAAGAATAATATTGAGTAGACATATTTAGCATAACATTGATATACATGAGGTAAAGTAGCCGCAGGCTACCCTCCAGGGTCCATAGAGAGCACATTGGAACCACAGACAACAATCTCGGAGGGAATCTTTAATAAAAAAAATAGCTTTTGTGATTTATTCTTTTAAATATATTGAAATATCATGTACTTCAAAATTATATCAAATATACACAGGAGGTTTATTTCTTTTGAACAAAAATCTTACCTACAATCCATGTACATGAATGAATTTTGTTGCTCTTGCTTCATGGAAGAGCGATACCTGATCAGATTTCTAATGTATCTGAGTCTATAGTAAGATTTACGGAATATAAGAATCATTATAATTTTCCAACTTTCTGCTGCTCCCCCTAATTAATTGTTTTGGTCTATCACTGGACAGCACTGCGTAATATGACAGCACTATATAAATCAAATAAAATAATCATTTTATTTACCATAAATAATAATATTTACCCCTTAAGGACCAGGCTGTTTTTTACTTTATGTACCCTTTGGAACCAAGGCTGTTTTAACACTTTTGCGGTGCTCGTGTTTAGATATAATTTTCTCCTTACACATTTAGTGTACCCACACAAATTATATATATTTTTTAAGTGCTTTCTTCAGATACCATTTTTTGATTATATTATCTAATTTCCTATAAAAAATATGTTAAAATATGATGAAAAATTGGGGGGAAAAAACACTTTTTCTCACTTTTATTTGAAAAATCTTTTTTAGCTAATAAAAAAAACCTGCTAAATACATTCTACTATTTATCCTGAATTTAGAAAAACCCAGTGGTTTTTTTTCTGCAAGTTATTGGGCAATAACTACAAGTAGCATGTTGCTATTTGAAAACCAATTTTTTTCCAAATTTGGTCATTCTGTCCCATGTGCTATTTCGGGTATCTTTAAAACCGGCCAATGCAATTTACCCCATCAAACCATATATATTTGAAAACAAGGTATTTCAAATGCTGGTATTTTAAGCCTTTCCATGCACTTATTTAGGGCTGCAACTAAAAATTATTTCATAATTGATTAGTTGGCTGATTATTAATCAGATTTTTTTTTAAAAGTAATTTTTTTGTTTATTTAAAATAATTTAATGAACAAACTGGGTATTAAAAACAAACAGCAAAATAAAAAACTTTGAGAAACATGCATTTCTTGTTTATTTATTTCCCAACCTGCCCCCCCCTAATGCATATTTGAGCCCAGGCTTGCCACACTGCCTCCCAGATATACCTTATCTTATAAGGCATATGTGTTCAGCAACATCTCCTGAGTACTGTGATACCACCCATGCATGCGTTTGTCTGGTGTTTGGGGGCTAAAAGGCCACATTTGGGAAGTGTGCCCCCCCCCCATTTTGGTCAGTCTGTGCCTATGCCCTATCTTTGAACCCGGCCACTCTAATTTACTAAATCAAACCATTATTTTTTTTTTGTTATACACCCATTGGGTATTCGAAATGCTTTTACTTTAACTCTTTCCATGTCAAGATACAGCGCTAATTTTAGCACTTGCTCATAATAAACTTTATTTTATTTATTTTATTCTTTTTGGACTTTTTTACATTTTGCTGAAACTGGATGGTTCCTCTGATGCATAATTATTTTTAAAGGTTATTATTTATTTCGCATTGTGATTAGAAAGCTGGGCTCCATTCACTTACATGGTTGAATGCAGTATCTGTATTCAAACTGCAAGTGGGCCCAGAAATGCTTTATACCCTCCCAGATATACCACTCTGCCCCCCAGATATGCCACTCTGCCCCTCCCCCCAAACTTACCAATGCATCCTTGACTTTGGTGAGCCTGCATGTTACCCACCAAAGTATCAAGGACCCCTGCCCAAATGTCTAAGGCTCTGGTGGATCTAGTGTTGCTGTTCTGCATGGGTGCAAGGGATTGGACATGTGTGTGTGGCACTGCTGCCATCACAGCTGGGATTTTCCAACTCCTGCATCTCTCGGTCGCCTAGCATGCCTCTTTTGTCCTGCATCTCAGGCACCCCACAGACAAGCATAGCCATCCAAGTTTTACAATTATTTTTAAGGGCCAACTTACCCTTAACCCTTGGGTCACATAGGATGGCCAGCATGTACTCTGATGGGTCACATTGGTTCTATTAGCTCCTCTATCAGTGTTCTGATCAACCTTCATGTGTAATCGCCCAGAAAGACCTCATTTTGTTTCAGAAAGTCAAGTACTTTTTGTTTAAGGTAGGTAACTAGGGGGGTGACCTGTTACTAGAGTGGCAGTACACTGGCTTAACTTCTCTGCTACATGCCTGAATGGCTTTAGGATGCCAACACCTGCCTCAATAGTGCCCATTCCCCTCTGCCTAATGGGATGGACACCGTAATGTTCTTCTCAGAGGTCATTACATGCCCACTCCTGCTCTAGGATCTGCTCTATTATGTCGAAGGTGGAGTTCCAGTGGGTGTCCTGGCATAGACAATGGTGAGGTAGACCTTCCTTCTCCTGTTCCTCCCTCAGCTGATGGCTTGCCTTTATACTGCGGTTATATGCCTGGAAATATTACACCACTTTTCATTCAGTTTTCAACAGCCTATACAGCCTGTCAATTGGAATAGCTGCCCTTACCAGGTGTAGTATACATTTCTGCACACCATGTTTGTAGCCCCGTCAGTGGCCAACACTTCCATTTCTACTGCTGTGCCCGCCTGTGATCCAATCATCTTCCTAAGAGCTGCCAAAATGTGAGCTGGTGTTTGCTGCTCATCCATAACCTTGACTTGTAGTAGAAAAAATCTACCTCATGTCTCTATCAGCTATAGTGGTACTGTCCCCAAAAATAATTGAGAAGCCACCAGTGTGCCATCTGTGAAAGAAATGCATACTGTGTACGTGGGTGTTGGTTCATCGGATCGGAACTGGTGATATGTCCTAACACCTTATTACGGCTTACTACCTTATGCCACAACTTGCACCTTGCAGTGTGCCCATCTCCCTTACTCTCAAAATGATCAGACAGGCACTGACTCAGTAGATATATGTATGCACACACTGACTCTAACACCATGCATATAAACATACATATAAAAATAACCATCCAAGCTCTGATTTTTTTGTTGCAGACGTGATGTCAGATTCAGGCTACAGCTGGTTTATACTGCCTGCGTCGCTCTACTTTGCAAATCCATCGGTTCTAGCACCGCGGTCAGATTTGACTCATTCAGAGCCAGGAACTTTTTAAGAGCACACACCTATTACCTTGTTTAGGGAACAGCCATTGCACTTTACACATCAATCACATAAAGATTTTCCAACCTTTTTTTCTCCTTCGTTATGAATGTAAGCCACAAAGTATAGTTATTTAATAGTATTTTCTGCATGAATTCAAAAACGGTGTATTATCATAATTTAAAGAAGCTTACATTCATTCATATTTTTGCCTCCCCAAAATGCAACTTTTGTTGTCATTTTGAATTTCCTGGAAATTTGATTCAAAATCTGATCTTAGCATGCCACAAGGTTTAAACCTTTCCAGAGCCAAATACATATATAATGCTTTGCATACTCTTTTGTCACTGAGTGGGTTAAAACGCACAGGCACAGCTTCTGCAAGCTTGATACGGAATACGGTAAGTGAATGCATTTAGCTTTTTATGTTTTTATCCTTTCTTCTTGAATGTTTTCGCTGCGCTGCTGCAGGCTCCCTGGTAACAGAAGCCTCCTTGACGCCCCTTTTTGATCCTGCGGTACAAAGCAGATTAGCAGTGGAAGATTAATTTCCTCCTGTCATCTCCCTAAGGGGCCTGAATGATCTCTGGAGCAATTTCTCGTGCCTCAAACATTGTAATCTAGGAACGGACTGCTAACTGCATTAGCTTTTGTGACGGTATACAAGGAAAGGAGACAGAGGTTCCAGACAGGGTTGTGTATATACTGCATATAGATGAGGAAGAGGTGAAAAAAACACCATTAACATTAGACTTGTTTATGATCATATGAAATCAAATGAAAGCCATTAATATCTGAAACTGGCCTAATGTATCGACATAAAGGTGTGTTTCTTAAAGTTCAATAGGAGCAACTGGCATCCTAATAGAATGATTTGTGGATAGCATGAGACAGTGCCTTTGTTCTAGTATTTTCTTGGGACATAGAGGAATATAGGGGGGTATAAGGGATTTCTGGAGGCAGAGTGGCATATAGGGGGTTAAAAGGCATATCATGGGGCACTCTGCCTCCAGAAAAGCCTTATACCCCCCATATAATACTCCACTGCTTCTGACTTCCTGGTGTCTGGTGGGGGCAGCGGGTGGAGTTCCGCCGGTGTTTCTATTACTGAGCACCGGAAGGTCATGTGACACCGATTCTCCGTCATAGAAGCCTCGGCGGAAGTGCCAGCAGTAGCGGGGGTTGTCTGCATCCATCGAGTGGACGTTTACCGGCTGCTAGAGAAGAGAATTCCCACCAGCGCTGCAGGGAATTCTCCTCTCTGGCAGTCAGGGAAGGTATGCGTGATTCGCGTAGACAACCTCTGCCTGCTGCCGGCACTTTCGCTGAGACAGGAGGATCCTGGTCCCTTGCAGCGCTGCGGGGGATCTGGATCTTAGTCTCATAGTCAGACCTTTATTTGAGGTCTGATTAGAAGACGATCTCGATTATAAGACAAGGGGTATTTTTCAGAGCATTTGCTCTGAAAAACCCTTGTCTTATAAACAAGCAAATACGGTATATATATACTTGTGATGTTGGTGGGCGGTCGTGCTGACGTCGGGGGCATTTGCAGTGATGTCAGTAGGCGTTCCTGCTGACATCACTGGAAACACACATATTTAAAGGAAAAATAGGCAGGGAGCGGGGCGTGTCAAGACCCCGAGATGCGGAGGATTCGGGTGTTGACCCAGAGAACCAGAGAAGCGCTTCATCCGGAGATCCCAAGTATGGATATGCAATCTCTGGCACCGTCTTGCTGAGCAATAGAAGTTGTAATCTACAATGGTTGGCATTCCAAAACTTATCTAAATGTCCATCACGGTCATGGAATGCATTTTAAATGTCGTTAAAGCAACAGTTACAAAACAGTTAAGCATTATAGTAGGACATTGTCTAGTTGTAATATTAAGCAGGTGATTTGCATCTTAATATTCGTGGACAATACTAAAATTCTCTAGGGAACGAAGTAATATACAAGAAAATCATCTGTTTGAATAGCAAAGGTGCGACACGGTTTCATAAGAAGCTTTCCTGCGAGTATAATAAGTTTGCACGCTTTGTTTTCCTTTGAGAACCACAGCAAATTGAGCATAAAATTCAGAAGGGACTCCGCGTGTATTGCAGTGATCAAGGCTCGTTAAGCTTTCTGCTGCAAGTTAGGACCTGGAATACCATGCACTTTAATGTGTTAGAAAGCTACTGGAAACAACATGGTTAACATTAAGCTTTTTGAATTCCCAAAAGACACAGATTTCACCAACAAACCTTGTTGACACTTGTTTTTCACACAGAAAGGGTCCAGAAAAGAATGAATACATAAATATACGTGCAAGAGAAGGCATTTTTCATACCAGCAGAGCTAATCTTTAGCTGTCATCCTCTCCAATAAAGGCATGCACTGGACCATAGCATGCATTGGATATCAGCAGCCAGAACCTAACACTATGTAACATTGAGGACCACCAAGCAGCTAAATACAGGGGCATACCTAGAGTATTTGGCACCAGGGGTGTATCATTTATGTGGCACCCCCACAAAAAAATTTATGTTGGCAAGAATATTTATTTCACAAATTTGTAAATTGTATGTCAACTGGAAAAAAAATAGAAATCTGAAAAAATAAATTAATTTTTAAAAAAATACAGTTTAAATAAAGTTGACTTGGTAGGGCTTTGCCCCTAAAACAGCCTGCTTGTGCCACCTGTGCCCCTTTAGCACCACGCCTGAAACAGTCTGCCTGTGCCACCTCTGCCCCTGAAACAGCCTGCGGGCCTGCAGCATACTGCTGTGTGAAGAAACTGGGCGGGGTATGCTGTGGACCACCCCCTCCCTTTAGGTAGGCTACGGGCTAAATATACTGCAAGTGCCAGAAAACCATAATTACCTGTTTCTTCGATATCTAAGGCTAGCCATTCCATTCCATCAATCATGGAGATTGTATGACTGTTGGGTCCTGAACCTTTGGAAGCTTTAAAAATATGAATAGCCCAGAACAACAAAAGATAACTAAATGTTTCAGGGAACTGGATAAGGAGAAAGCAAAAAATCTAAAAAATATATATCCTTAGAAACTGGTAATTCAACCATGTCAACAGGTGATTGAAAACATTGTACTGTAAATTATAGGCCTAGCCAGATATCTTAAGAACAATTGTGAGGGTATACATTAAAGACACAGGCAAATTAAAACAACAAACCAAAAAAATGGGCAGTCTGGGTACAAAGTCCAAGTACCCTTTTTCTTTACTGTCGGTCACTTGCATCTACTAGACTGCATAGGTTGCTTGTGCAAGAATCTTGTTGAGTGTAAGCTTGTATATAAACCCCCGTGCACAAGCAACTCCAAGTGTTTGGAGGATGCATTGCATCCTCCAGTGACATGAATGGGCCCATTGAGTGTTTCGCAGAATCATCTCTGGATGGACTATTAAAAAGGTAAGATGAGGCTTTTGCCCCAAATGTTGCACTCTTTGGGCTCCATGGGGTTGGATGTTACACATATTGCAGGGGTGGGTGTTATTCAATTTACTTGCCCTCACCTGAAACTCAAAATGTTTTAGTTTGTAGGCACTCAGAAGCACGTGCAAACAACATGCATGTAACTAAATATAAGTTCTTTTGAGAGTGCTAGCCTGTGAGGGCTTACTTAATTGACTATTCCATTTCTGACCCAACTGAGTCTCAAGTTCATGAAGTGTACTGTACATTTATAATATGAAGGTTAAATCCCCACATAATAATGAGTCTCGGGTTACACATGTTTAAAAGGTTCCCTTGATCTGCTATGGTATTATATAATGGATAATTGTTTTAATTTTAAATGCTTCGGTGACCACCCCCCCCAACACACACTATTACAAATGATGCCCTGTTTGCCCTTCAGTAAATATCCCCAGAGACTCACTTGCTCGGACTTCCATTCATTCTATGTATTTAATTGAAGGCATTCTTCCTCTCCTATTCTGGTATATTGACATATACTTGTACAATATGTATTATCTTATTAGAGAAATGCAATTCCATTTACATTGTTTTCTTCTTTACTTTTCTTTATTTCATTACATTTCTGGCCTTGCTTTGGTCTGTTGTCTGGTCTTTTGAGCTTTTCACTCCAGCTACTTCTAAAATTAAATAATAAAATTAAATACTCCAAAAAAATAGATGTATTTGTGGAGCAAATGATTCTTGGAAGAATGCACAATAACTATGCAGCATGCACCTATTTATTTTTAGCCTACTTCTAGAAATTAAAATAAATAAAAAAGACCTATTTACTCAGTGTAGCTGAATTATTCACCCACATTTGCTGGGAGATTCAAAATGCAGGCATACTGAAAACACAATAGGACACTGCTAAGTTCAGTTGTGATCCCAGCAACTAGATGATAGTGTGTTGTGTGTGTGCAAGTGTGCTCCCCAGTGTTCATAGAGTAAATGAAAACCAGAACTCTCCCCAGACCTGTTATGCTTACACAAATATTCAATATGTTGAAATGTTAGTTTTGCAACATAAAATTTCTAATTCTTATGATACAATTTATTATCAGCATAAACATTTTTAACTTACCAAAGTAAGGAAGAGAGGGCTTAAAGTAAGATTGTACAACCCTGTCCAGGACTTTTCACGGTCCTGTTAAGAGCCATTAAATGGGACACGGGACATATAAACACGTTTGTGTACATATTATTGCAACCTTCAGGGCTGTAGAGCACCGTGATACCCACCCCCAACCTTCCAAGTTCCTAGTAAAGAGGGACATAAGTGGGTAAAGATGAACTTGGGGATATGAGTTCCATTGAGCGACACTTAGAAGACACGCAGATACGAGATCAATGCATTTTTCTCTCATCTGTACTTGCCTCAGTATACCTTTCTTCCCTTTTTACTTCTACACAGACGTTCACATAAACTTCAGTTCTTTTAGGTATACACGGGTGTCCTGTTTCAATTCAGTTTGCAATGAAAAGCACTATACTGTATTGTTATTGCACATACAGATTTATAGGACTCAAACAACATGCATGCTACGCAATATATGTGGAATATATAAAAGACAAAATAACCAATCAGAACAAAGGTGCTTATGAGGGTGCTAAGATTGATTTATGGCTAGAATCATACTTCATTGGAAAGCACACTTTTTCCTATACAGCTTCCGATGCACAATCAAATGAATGTTCCTTGTTCTTTCCTGTGAGAAGTGAAACACTGATTAATCTGTCTCTTGTCAGAAGCACATAAAGCCAAAATCCAATATTTCACAGCCCGGGAAGAGGCATGCACTTCACAAACATTAACCTCTTTATTCCCAGAAATAGTATCACCTACTGCAAAGGTAAAACAACTGTATGTTACAGAAATTTGACATTCAAAGGATGATGCCCTCCTTAAAAAAATAATACAGAGTTCTTAAGAGACACTACGCAACATACAGCTCCACATAACGACACTCTCTCCGAAAAGATAAGCATAAAACCTACTCAAATGCATATGACGCCATATGCACAAATGACAAAGAAGAATGATTATAAATGTGGCATAGATTTGCTCCTTTCTTGACAAACAAGACATCAATATTTTTACCTCCCCATAATCATAGACAGACATACACACCTGTACTTTCTCTTTAATCTTGACATAACTGTGGTCATAGTTATTATCTGGTCAGGAGACAGGGGGTTGTGGCTCTGTAGTTCTTCTCACAAGTATTTAAATTAATATATATAAAAAAATTAGGTGCTGGAGAGTAATGTTTTAGAACAATTGGTGATTTTCAATGTCTGGATGCGCTGACCCAAATCCTTCATTTGAAACATCCACTGCTGCCATCAAACAACAAACAACACTGGAGTTTATTGCATACGACCAAGGACCAAATGAGGTAGAAAAGAGGGATACAATGTTGGTCAACTGGTTATCTGCTGACAAATTTATTGTTTTATATAGTGCCGTGTACAATGTGTAGACAGGACATAACAAGTATTATGTAACATAACAAACTGACTTACAGAGACAACAGGTGAGGAGGGCCCTGCTCAAACGAGCTTGCAATCTATATGTCAGTGATGCCACACTTCTACTTAACCTCTTGTTCTACATCTACTTAATGATGCATCTGGTTTTGGCAGATCTGGTGTCCAAATTGATCATTTATGCAATGGCATTGTGCAAAAGCTCACCAGGTCATCAGATCAACAAATAAGTAAGTCCATGCCCGTATTCACTTTAATTTAATTTTGGAAGTCAGATATACCATTTGTATCACAATTACAGGCAAATTGATAAGGCGTAGACTAAAATAATTTCATAACAATCGTAAGAGTTGGTAAATTTGTTACCACTGCATTGTTGTGAAATGCAAATAGCTCAGAGCAAATGCTCTGAAAAATACCCCTCATCTTATAATCGAGGTCGTCTTCTAATCAGACCTCATTCTGCTGGGGCCGTGCTGCTTACCGGGCTTTGATCGCGAGCAGCGTCTCTGCTATTAGCAGCAGGAGAACAGGAAACTAGCACAGAACTCACATAACTCTACCTCCCCCCTCCTTCCTCGGGGGGCGGGGCCAGAGAAGTTGCTCGCACAGCCGGGCCCCTGCAGAAGTCTGCGAGTGGGAGATCTGCAGTTCAGGTAAGGGGGTAGGGGGGTGGAGGGGTTTTAGCGTGTGTGTGTGTATGTGTGATTAATGGAATGAATGAGTATTTAAATGTTTGTGAATGAGTGTGTGTGTGATAGCATGGATGTGTAAGGAGGGTGGGGGCATGGCATAGGGAGGCTGTAATCACACTTCTAACATCCCCAGGTTCCAGCATGTACTGGCTGCCTTGGCTTGATAGGAGTGTGATTGCTGTTAGCAGTATATATATATATATATATATATATATATATCCAGAAATGCATTTTAACCCCCTATATGCCACTCAGCCCCATGAAATGCCTTTTAACCCCCTGTATGCCCCTCAGCCCCATGATATGCCTTTTAACCCCCTATATGCCAGAGTGGCAAATAGGGGTATAAGGCATATCATGGGGTAGAGGGGCATATAGGGGGTTAAAAGGCATATCATGGGGCACAGTGGCATATAGGAGGGTATAAGACATTTCTGGAGGCAGAGTGGCATATGGAGGGTTAAAAGCATCATGGGGCAGAGTGGCAAATAGGGGGGTATAAGGCATTTCTGGGGGCAGAGTGGCAAGCCTGGGGGCAGATGTGCATAACTGGGGGGGGCAGGTTGGCAAATAAAAGGAAATAAAAAATATATTTTTCTCAATCATAGCTTTTATTAAATATGAAAATTAGTTTACATGAATTAATATTTACTAGTAAAACTTTTTTCCTATAGGGTAGTCTTATATTCAGGCTTTTTGTTTTTTTCCTAAATTAATATTTTGATTTTGGGGGGTCGTCTTATAATCAGGGTCGTCTTATAATCGAGCAAATACGGTAATTTCCTTTCTTCTGCTACATGAAAACAATACAGAATATCATGTCATACCTACTATAATAAGGTAAATACTATCATTAAATAAAATAGGTATTTTTTTCAGATCCACACATGTGAAGTTACAGATTATATGATAACATGGCTATGTTACGTGCATTGCTTATTTTTGAAATGTTACGACATTTAACATAAAACAATTATAGTACAAAAAAAAAAGTGTGCATTATTTTATACATGATTCCTTGTGCAATTCAGGGGAAGGTCTGCTTTAATTGACTGCATGAGCTATAATCCTAGAACCATTAAAATGCTGTTATTTTTAAACATATATTAAAACATTACCAAAGTTAAGCCTTTAAGATAAAATGTTGCCACCTCAATAGAAAAGTTAAAGCGGTAATCACAAGAAAAACCAAAAGAGGCTTAAAAGAACACAGTTAAAGAGCTTTGGAAATAATCAGGGATTTAGTGTGAAAAGAAAATGTTTGTGGTCTGACACCCTTTCCTTATGAGAAGGGTAAGACATGTTTTAAGAAATACTACATTAGAGTATTAGAGGAAAATGAGATTGCATATATTTTGACATTTTTGCAATGTCAATATTTGCTTCACAAATTAAGCAATATGATTTATGTCCATATAGGAAAAATATAAGTTCCGAAACCGATAACCAATATTAACGCGTACCGACACAAAGCTACAAACAAGAGGTCTTGCATTTTTTTATCTCTTTGAACTCTTGAGGTCACTCTAAATCTGTGGAGTTTTCAAGCAAATTCTAGGGCAAATGTGCCAAAAAGTAGAATCATCTAGACTGCTGACACATGTGTTTTTGGATTTAACATTTCACTCATGTTTTTTTTTTTTTTTTGTATATTTCACACATCAACAATTTTCCACTAATACACTGCTCAAAGTCTCCAGACCAAATTTTTCTTACTTAGTATTGCTCTGATCGTAGACCTCCAAGGTTATGACCTTCCGTCTTTCTGCCATTACCCTGACAGGCTGTGTTCTCTAAAGATACGCTACAGTAACTGTTATAAGCCTGTTGAGTTTTTTTTTCCCAATACAGGAACTTGTAGAGTCTGGATTATATTCTTACTAACACCTCTGGAAGAAAGTGTAATCACATTTTTATTTCTTTGATTTTATTTTATAGGATATTCCTGCCAAATGCCCTTGAGCTTTTCATAGTTGAAAACAGTTTGCACTTGAGATAAAAATTGGGAAGAATCTTAGAGGATAGCTCAATTTCTTTGCATCCCCAACCTTTGCCCTGTTTCTTATGGCTATGACCCTGGTGCAGTAATCAAGGCAATACCTTTGTGACACTGATACCTGCCTGCTATTCACTAAACTACAGTCTTAATATCTCATTTCACATGCTGTGGATTTGAGGGCAGGTCTTGCAGGACCAATATTTAACAGATGACAAATAATGACATATGATAAGCATCTGGGGTCTTTTCATAGTTTACAAGGTTATAAACTATATGCATTTTTTTAAAATTAATAGAAAAAATACAAATCTGGAACTCAACATTTTTAACTCATATTATGTACGAGTTCATTTCAACACAAATTGCCATACCTCCCGGGTGTTCTTGTTTTGTGAAACAGTCCTGATATTTTGGCACCGTCCCACATAGCTGCTCTACTGTCGCAGTTTTGCGGTTAGTGGGGATCGTCGACCAGTTTGGGAGATCCTCTGCCTCCACTCAAAGCCACTTCCCAGGAGAGGCAGAACTCCTGGTGGTCCAACCAGGAAAATTAAAGTGCATATGATGGCTGGAGAGTCTATTTGATTTGATGAATGAGTATCTAATTAATACCCCCACACAGTACAGGGCATCAGCTGCACGAGCTGGCCAGAACCATGTGACAATTATATGTGTACTACATAAAACTGGTAACATGGTCACCTAATTGTACTGTGCTTTTCCAAATTAGGGACTTTCTATATCATACTTATATGATAAAACTTTAGGGCTGTTATATGGGTATTTTTTTCCAAATGATTCCAATCACACAACACTACCTTTATGCATATTCCTTAAGTGGAGTCATTAGTAGAGACTTTGAGGGGAGTGCCAGTTTCTGACATAATACCCCAGAGCTAGTCCAGACTACAAGAGATCTCAGCTTCTAGAAATCCACATCATGGGCTTAATGTACCAAAGGCATTTGGTACTTTCATCTAGAAGTGTCAATTTCAAATGCATTTCAAAGCTTTGCCGTAAATAATACATTCTTTGATACAGCTAAGCTCAGCAAATAATATCCTTGGAATATATATTACAATGGCAAGTTTTACTGATTGGAAGAATGTTCACGCTCTGCCTTTTATGAACTGTATAGGTTTCACACTTTCGCCCTTAAATGTGATGCACTAATGGCAGTAAAGCAGGAATGTGTTGCATATATTGGCAATAAAAACACATATTGTCCAAAAAAAGCAGTAAAAATACATATTGATAAAATGCAGGACACCATACTGCTGGACTATTATAGCCTTATTTCTCATGCTGCGCCCTGGTAGTGTTTCCAGTTTTATTGCAACACTTTCTCCTACAGTCCACCATTAAGATATTGGGTGACCAATGAGGGACTCTAGAACATTTGAGAGCTAATGTGTCTTATGGTCTGAAGTAGAGCCCTGCGCGGGACTACTTTTTTAATCCCGCTCCCGCCCGCTCCCGCAGTTTATAATCCCGCTCCCGCCCGCTCCCGCAATGTGGGTGTTCAGCTCCCGCCCGCTCCCGCCACATTTGTGGCCAATCTCGTCCGCTCCCGCCACATTTGTGGCCAATCATGCCCGCCTTCTTACCTGATTTCCCACGCAGTCGCGCGCGGCTGCCCTCGAGTTGTTTCCTCACGGCGTCTCTTCTCTTGCTCCGCCCAGGAACAAGGCGGAGTCACAGGAAGTGACGTCACATCACGTGACTCCGTTTTGTTCCTGGGCGGAGCAGCAAGAAGGCAGCCTTGCGGGACTGCGTGGGATTACCGGGACCCGCAGGTACAGTGCCTGACCGCCCGCTCCCGCCCACAGCCCCAGCAAGACCGCCCGCGCCCGCACGTTTTTTGGCGGGACCCGCGGGACCCGCCTCCCAGTGCAGTCTTCTAGTCTGAAGCATCATGCAATGTATTTACATCTTTAAACTTCTTAGTTTATAAGGTTGTCAAAAGTACCCCTATTATTCAGCACTAACAAGTAACATTTTGAAACCTATATTATTATTTTTTGTCTCTCCGTATATAACAGAAACATTTGCACCATCGCCAAGAAAGCGGTCTTTTACCATTTTGAGTCTTTGTGATAAGGTTTGCGGCTGGTATGGTATTTTTTATTTGCTCAATAAAAAGGATTAGAGAAGGAAACAAATACATTAATGAAAAAGGAAGAAAAAGCAAACAGAAATATGAAATCATTGAAATAATTGACAGCAGGAAAAATTTGAAAGCTTGAATAAAAAAAAATCTTATAATAAAATTCAAAAGCAAAGTATATTTACTCAGAGAGAATAGGTATTAGGAACACAAGGTTACTGTATGAGATATTTCAGTATCAGTCTGGTAGGTGGACTTTATAACATTACCAGATTTTTGATCTTTGGGAACAATAAGTAAAATTGCAGCTCCATTCAAAATAAAACAATTTAAAGAAAGAAAGTTTCAATTTTTTACAAAAGACGGATTGATCATAAAAATATGACTATTAAATTATTTGTGAAATGCCAGTATAAATACCCACTAGGCAATTACTTCTTCATTAATTTCCATTTGCATGTTTTGTGGCTACTGCAGGTTTGTCCTTAACAACATTATGGCTGGTTTTTGACCATTTTATGAGCTTTTTGCCTTTTTTATATTTGATACATCCAGAAAACTCACCACCAGGAAGAGTGAGCCAGAGATAAAGGTAAGGGTACCAACCCAGAAGCTGTGCAGTATAACTCTTGTTTCAGTTACATGGACAAACTACTGTTTTATTTAATGGACAAGCAAAGCTGAGGTTGGTTCTGCTTCTAAAATGTTCGTCTTTCTCACCTTTACATGAAACAGTAATTTGCAGAAGGATGACCTTTTTTATCTCACCGTATTAATTGTGCATTATGAAGGGATAATCCCAGCATGTTTCTTCTGTTGACCCTTTATAACGCATAGTTTATGTGCTAAGGTAAAGTATTGCATGGTATCAAGGTAGGTGCTTGCTATTCCATGACGTCAACATATGTACTGTATGCATGCCACGAAAGATACGTAAAAAGCCACAGATGGCTTTATAAAGGTGGCTTATATTTGGTTTATTTTTAGGTTTTCAGCTATATACCCAAATGAGTCCAGTGAGTAATACCGGTAATTCAATATTTCATAACTATCAAAGGGAAACTGACATAGGTGGTCCGCTTAACTGCACTTCTAGAACATTGCTGAGTATATTTGGGGGGAATATTATATTTAAAATAAATTTGGGTTAATGTGGTATATCAACAGCTATTTCCTTTCTAAAGAAGCCGGCATCATGTGGTGTATTCTAGCCTAAGGTTATCTGGCCTCAGACTCCATGTAACACCACTGCTCAATTGGCTGGTTAAAATGGAGATCACAGATTTCCCAAACAAGCCACTTCAACACAGCCTCCATATTTCATTTCTGCCCAATGCCATGTGTGCTTAAGAGATGGGATATGATGCCATATTCCTTACGTCACAATTCAGACATTATATCATTGTCTTGTTTACCTTTCATGATGCTTGAGGTAGCGAGTAGTAAGAGAGCTATACTTGTTTAGGTTCTTTATGTCACTGCTCAGTTATAATCTATTGATAACTGTTTATATAACTGACTATGGCATATACAGAAAGAATAGTGATTTTTATTAACACAATCTAATTTAAAACACATTTTATACTGTTTCTCTATATATCTGATTGCAGAAGTTAAGGCAATAGTGCACTGTGATACACTCATACCCAGGAAGAATTCTGAACTCCTAGAAAAGAGTGACATCAGCAGACTCAATTTAACCCCTTCAGTCTATCCCTATGGATTTACCGGTACATCCACAAAACACATCTAAAGAAACAAGAAACCCCTATGGACATACCGGCACGTCCTGACCTTTGTTTGACAGCCTGGACTCCCCCCTCCTGTCAACAGAAGCCCGATCTCATGTAACAGCTTCCGCGCAATCGGGCATTCCCTTCCGACTGATTGCACTGATAACAGTGGATTAAAAAAAAAATATACAAAAAAATTAAAAAAAGAGAAAAAAAAGATAATAATAATAATAATGAAAAAAAGAAAAAAACCTTACATCCCATTGCTCTAACACAACATGTAAAAAGTATAACCCTCCTGCCCCTTTTCACAACCCCCAAACCCGTTAAGCCATAAGCATAAAAATTGTACGAATAATGTACACCTTATAGTATGCTCCCTATAAGTGCTGGAAAAGTATGGAAAATCTATATAAATTAGGTATTTCTGAAATCAGGACCCCTGAATTGATAAACTTGGGGGGGGATTTTCTATTACTTTACCTAATTTTGTGAGGATTCAGAGGGAAAATACATAAAAAATTAGGGTTTTTCTAATTTTTGCTAGTTTTTACTAAATTTCTCATCCTAAATTTTCAGCTAATCATCTAACTATGGTATCAAAAGAAAGCTCTATCTCTCCTTGAAGAAACAATATATAGTTTTCATGGGTACACTATTCGTAGGAAAAGAGAATAATCGCTGAACCGGCATACCGCAAAAATGGCAAAATTGCTCCGGGTTTGAGGTACCAAAAACCCCTGGGACTGAAGGGGTTAAGTATTACGATATTTACTAACATGGTAATGTATGTTGAGCGTATCTCCTAAGGAAGCCCAGCAGTTGCCACATAAATATAGACTCCAGTAATTTATGTCCTCCCTCATGGTACTCATCGTTTTTCTTATTCTCCGCTATTCCTATCTCCATCTTAAAAGCAACATATTACTTTTTTAGGTTTATGAAACTCTGCCAAAATTAGGAGCTCCCGTTGTCTCCCAAGCTGCCACTTGAAACCTGGATGTAGATTATAAATGTGGAGAGATTGGGTGATGATAAACTGCCTGTCTGATGAGATGTTTCAATATTCTGTCCTGTCCTGTTTGACCTGAGTAAAGGTTATTTTCCACTGGATCATCACAACTGCAGTTCAGCCAAAGCCGAACAGTAGGTGGACTCAGTAATATTGGGTATCTACATGCATAGCGTAAGAGCAAGGAACCCAAGTTAATAGAGCTGTGTGAGACTCTTTCTTACTCAACGATACTGTCATCTTTCACACGTGACAATAATTCTCACAGGTATCAGGTATGTAAGCCCATGGTAAATGGCAAGGTATGTAGTCTCAGGGCCGTTACAATGAAGTATGTTGTCTTACAGTCCCTACGGCTGAAACCTCAGCCCTTCCTCAGCTGAAAAGAGTGCCTCAGTGATATTAAGTTTCAGGAGTGCCACTATGGCAAGGTATGTAGTCTCAAGGCCCATACAGCTGTACCTCTTGCAATCCTTCTTTAAGTATTGGGAGAGAGCCGGGACGTTTATGCTGACATAATATCAGCTCCCTATCTATGGCAACAGTCACACAGGGACAGCACCATACCACACATCTTAGTAAACACATTATGTTGAGCTTCCACATAATATTTAGAAATCCTGCTGTCTAGCTACAACATGTTATACCTGATAGATTGTGCTTGATTCAATTTCAAAAATATCTAGAAAATGAGGGAACTAACTCTACAGAATACAATTTTGATCTGGATTCCTCTATTAGTGCAGAACTAGTTATTAAAGCGCCTGCCAGTAGGTTAAAAGCTTCCCCACCATAATCCTCTCCTATCCCTACATGCAAGAAAAGATCAAAGCTTTAATAGTTGGCACAACAAGTAGTGTCTTTCTCAAGCGGATGACAGATCTTAGCCTTTCTGAGGAAAACTGGCCAAACATCACAGAAGAGGACAGAAAGGATACCCCTGTATATTTCCAGTGATGCAATATATACGACTTGACCTCTAATGCTGTGAGAAAGGTTGCAGGTACAAATCCCATGGCTTTCTGTGATAGACCACAGTCAGAACACTGACTAGGGCATGGGCTCTTATTTTTTCTAACAAGACATCTGGCTTTGTATTTTCCTATGTTAAATCCTTCTAATAAAACGTAAAATAAACAAGATAAAAGTAACATCTTATCAGTTCGTCCATGGAGCAGGCAGCCTAAAATTGCTGCCTGCTACCATATTACCGGTTATCAGTGTAAAAGAAAATCTAATGACGCAGCATATTGTCAGACGATAAGATGGTTGGAAAAAAACAGCTTATTCCTGCTGAAACATATTAGTTTAATACACAACTTTTTATGTCTTGTTTACCCATTGGACAGCCAAGTGGAATGTGAATGTGGTATAATAAGTAAGTAAATAATATAGATCACAATGTGCATAGATATTCGGCAAACATTCTGAGCTTCCAGAAACAAGTGGCATTGGGGGATGAAATAGGGACAGAGAGATTTGGGTACCAAAGGACAGTCAGAAAGTATGATTCAATACAACTTTATATCAAAATAGAAACACATGCATACGTGTTTCAATTACATACACCCGCGTTAGTTTGATGGAAATATAACTATGTTATTCACATGTCACTGTCAATACAATTAGACGTTACTGTTAAAAGTCTTGTTTCAGTTAGAATGTGAAACGGTATCTGTTGCTGGCAGCAAAGTAACCTTGTGACAGCATTTCCTTGTGATTCGGATAAACTACGTGCCTTACCAGAGCACAACACCTCTTTTCCCCTTAGCAGCTGCCCAGTGATTTCTGGTGCATGAACGGGTCACAGCTGTTGGCTGTAATGCAGATTGTACACTGACAGAAATTACCGCTATAATCAGCTGAAATACGCCTCTGCATACCATTAATGCATTTCAATTTACCAATAAACGCGAACGATCAATGCTTTTTAATCTCTAAGGGTTCAACAATTTTCAATAAAAAAATGTGTTTTGTTTTATTTTAAAAACATAGTTTTTCATCAAATTAATAAAAAAAAGTTTCTGTTCTAAGCATAATTTTATGAAACAAGAGTTAAAGACAATGTTTAAATCTGTGGGATTTTGACTTTGCAGAGGCATTAAAAGCTCACTGTTTAACTTTGGTTGGAGGAAATGATCGCTATTATAAAAGGTTAAAATCCTCTCAGAAACAATTTAACCATTTTTTTACTTGAGGCTCTAGAATGAATGTGCACTTTGTGTAAAATTACTTTTCCTGCAATGATATTATAGATGTCACATAGGGATGCTATGTAATGTTTGCTGTTTAAAGTTAAACTTGTAGCTAATATGCATGAGTCTCCCAAATGGAGCTTCACTAGCTGAAATAAATGTCAAATGGGACTTCAAACATCTTCAGGGCTATCGAGATCCTGTAACATTAACATCGAGGAATGCTTAAAAAAGTATTTTCGTGTTAGTAGAACTTGTATTTTAAGTGTTGCTTTAATTTAAAAATGGGCTATTTACATTGGGCCTATAAGACCCCATTATATTCAAGGGTAACTCATAACCATATGCTAGAAAGCATTTTCACATTTAATGTCTGCCTGGCCTACTCTAAACAGTAAAAAATGTAGGCTCCATTACAGTGTAGGGCTGATAATTTTTTCGAATAATCGATTAATCGGATAAAAAAAAAAAGTAAATGTTTCATTTATTTTAAATAATTTAATGAACAAACAGGATGTTAAAAACAAACAGCAGAATAAAAAAACTTTGAGAAAAATGCATTTCTTGCTTTTATTTTCCAACCTGCCCCCCCCCGTTATGCACATTTGAGCCCAGGCTTGCCACACGGATATGCCACCCCACCCTCTCCAGATATGCCACACTGCCTCCCAGATATACCACATACCCCCAGATATGCAACCCCAGATATGCCACATAACCCCAGATATGCCACATACCCCCAGATATGCCACTCTGCCCTCCCCACATATGCCTTATACCCCCAGATATGCCACTCTGCCCTCCCCACACATGCCTTATATACCCTATATGCCTTATACCCCCAGATATGCCACTCCGTCCTCCCCAGATATACCTTATACCCCCAGATATGCCTTATACCCCCTGATATGCCTTATACCCCCGAAATGTCTTATACCCTCTGATATGCCACTCTGCCCCGATATGCCCTATATCCCCAGATATGCCACTGTGCCCTTGATATGCCCCCCAGATATGTTCATCTGCCCCCCCAAATATGCCACTGTGTCCCCCTGATATGCCTGATTCAGCCCTTGGATATAATATTATCATATAATAAAAAAACTATAAAACCTATTGAACTCAGTGGTCATCATGATCCATTTCATCAATGGTGCATAATAAACTATATGTTAATATTTATGGAACATAACCTTAGGCTGCCATGCGTGCTGCTGCATAAATCCTGTATGTTTGTCCCATAATGTTGGATGAAGCTATACAGCTTGCATGTTTATATCAATACAAAAATGTATTGCTTACTTATTGTGCTGCAACAGCACAGACCTTCCCAATTTGAAATCATCCCAACTAGCCCACGAGCAGGACAGTGCTTGAAAATCAGGACTGTCCCTGAAAGACTTACACATTTAGGAAAGCAGTCTTGCTTTCTGTGGAATCTGTCAGGGACATTCCACTAGGGGCTCTGTGCAATAACATAAGTTGTATTGCGGGTGTCGGTATGATGTTACCAAGTCATTTGATTAGGCTTTGTTATAGGTAACTAGAAACCACAGGGGCCTGGTGTGAAAATTGCCTTGGGGTCCCCAACTGCTGGTCTATGCCATCATTGAAAGCAAACAACTTGTCTATGCCTTCTTTGCCCCCTTGCCCCCTCCAACATATACTCTGGCACACATATGTAAACACACACAAATAACACACACTTACTCAATCTCGCTAACACACACGTACACATTCATTCTAACACACTCTATCTATACATGCTCACACACAAACACCTACACATACATACGTACACAAACACACACAATACACATCTATGCTCACACACACATAAGTACGCATCCATGCTCACACACACAAGTACACATCCATGCTCACACACACACAATTACACATCCATTCTCACACACACACACACACAAATATACATCCATGCTTACATTCATATATACATACATATATATATATATATATATATATATATATATTAAAACAAAAAAAACCCTGACCCTGCTTACCTCACACCGCTCCTGCAGCTTGCTATCCGGCTGCTCGCACACTGTGCCTAGGTTTCATTGCGGGGTCACGTGAAGTAAAGTGACCCCGATAAGTTCCTGTCTCCCTGTGCCAGTTCAAAATAGTTTAGAAAGGCCCCTCCGACCTGGAGCTGAGCGGTTACAGGTCGGAAAGGGCCCTTTCTAAACTATTTTGAATTGTTATGAGAAGACAGGAACAGGGGGTCGACCCCTGTAGCTGCACCAGCTAATGGAACCAAGCACCAAATAGCAAGCTCTCCCCCTACTGGAGAAGTGGCTTGGTGATGGGGTATGACTATCTATCTGTGGAAGTGGGGATAAGTATGTGTGTGGCATGCACTTAGAACTATAGGTCCTAGTCCTGACCCAGGGCAGCACCCCCAGCCACACCTCAGGACTTATCTCTGCCTCTGCCATTCTCTCTGCTGAGCCAATTACAATTACCCTGATCTCATTCACTGAATGTTATGACACATTTTGCACTTATTTTAATGACTCATAATGACTTTAAAATAGTCCCTAAAATATTTGTTTATCTCGGTTTTATAGGTGTTTCCTATCTATGATTTATTTTCTCATCTCTAAATTATTTTGTTGCACAAAATTAATTTAAGACATTAGAAAGCCAGAACGGTTGGCAAGTATGCAAATTCTGTCACAATTGGGAAACCAACCCACAAATGTCTATGGGGCAACGAGCCAGCTCATTGATTTTGTCTAATATGTTCTTCCATATGTCCTTTCTACATGCACTGATGTATCTCCTGCAGATGGGCCAAATATCTCAGCTCTGCTAGCTGTAACCTAATTCACGTAAATCATCATTCTCCCGAGAGACTCTCCCTTTTTTCCATGTGCTTTTAGAGGCATAGCAGGAATAATGCTGAGTTACGAAAAGCCAGGAGTTTGCTTGAAATCAGTTCCTTACTTAAGGAGAATCGTTTAACAGTTGCTAACGTCTTTTTAATAGTATTTTACATATAGAAGATTTAGCTTATATTCAACCCACAAAGTCAAAATTTGAGGACATTTTACACCGATTACTTTCACTGGCAATTTTACAAGCGCATTTTCACTCCTTAGCCTCTATCACTAAAGGTAATCATTTTCCATTCTCAGGTAAATCAGATGTAGTGGTGGGATTTTGAACCATTTAACAGACAGTGTTAAATTTGCCCCCCAAATAAACAAGCATGACATATTGACATAGTGGAAAGGTCGCAACTTAATTTATCGAATACAAAAAGGTATAATTAAACATTATAATATTAACTGCTAGTTTGAGCACTGTTTTAACCACCACTATTAAACATTTAAACCTTTCCAGCCAGGTGCATCTTTAATAACCATACATTTCCACCATGTTGCTTGATACATTGAACCGCCTACCGTTTTCGGTTTTCGTTAGCGTTTCTGGCATTCTGGATGCTTGTGTTGCTGGACTTTTGTCGTCATTGTGCCATCAGACTCCCTTGTTGCTAAGAGATCTGGATCAACTTATGAAAAGGGCTGTTGTAGTAAAAAAGCCACAATTCTGAAGTCAGTGCTCATCATCTTCTCAGACACCAGAGCTGCTCATATTCTAGATCAATGGGTACATTCTATAGTAAAAAAAAGAATTTATTCTGGAATTTTGGGACTCTCTTTGTCAGAACTTCCCTACCTCAGGACCTTGTCAAGAGAGTAACATTTACACCATGACTGGGTCATATTTTTGCTCACATTATGGTTTTTGTTGGCTGTCCCTATTGTTAAGCATGTTTAAAGTTAAATGTGCATTCCTTAGTACTTATACTCACCTATTCTCTTAAAATAACATATATTAACATAGACAACATTAGTCTTGAACAATTCTTCCTGTACTTTGATACGGTATTCTGTAGAACGCACAACACATTTGTGGTGCTCATGTTTTTTAAAGTGTGGGTGCTTTTGCTCAGGCTTGGTGTTGCCCGTCGGCATGTGGCAACTTTTCCTAAACAGAAATCCAGCGCGGCTGATTTAGCAGATAACGTCTGACCACTGGTATCAGGCATTAACCCTTTAGATTCCTGACAGCTGTGTACAGAACCTTTTGTACAAAACTAAGTATCGGCAATTTGCCTTCCTGGATGTCCGTTATCTACATATTTTGTGGATAACATATCAGCAAGTATTTGTGTTCTTAAATGTAATGTATTTGTGACGTACATCAAACCTATGGAACCTGCGAGTTGTTGATTTTCAAATCACAGCCAAGAAACAAGCCAGCCGCCAGCCCTGGCTAATTAAATATCCGTGACTGACTGCCCACTGAACAGTCTGGCTCTGTTTAATTATATGTTCCCCTGCTGTGCCTGAACTTTGCAGTCTGCGCTGGGAAAAGCAGGCTTTCAGCGCACCAGCAAGACACGCTGCCACATGCACGTGCTGCCTAACATTGGCTGCAATAAGGACAAAAGGGAATACACTAATAGCATACTGTACGAATCAGAAACTCAAAGGAAGGCTGCAAGCCGCATCCAGTCTGACGAGCTCAGAAATCTTGAGCTATGTAGACGCTGAGGCTTTTGGAGCTGAACCAAAAAAAGCTATTGAATCCCCAGACAGGTATACCAAAAGAAAATTTAAACCATCTGAAACAAAGTGAAGACAGGCTACAAGATAAAGGTTCTGTCAAGCACGAAAACACCCCTAGACACACCATGTATACAACCTAAAGCATGGGATCAGTATTTTACACAGTGGGACCAGGAGACAGGAGGCTTTTTTTAAAATCCCATTTTAGTAGTTTGTCATCTTAATGATGGAAATGATGTCTACCGAGAAAAAGTGTCTCTCAGTCCCTGAATATACCTGAGAATCTACTTGATTATTACTTACCAGGGCCAGACTGGTGAAGAAGACCCTGGGCTGACATCAGCTTAATGACATATAAGAGGAAAAACAAAGATATGCACGACCACACATTATTTTTTTCATTTGCATGGTGCAGCCATATGTATCCAGCCTGTGGGCTCAGATTGCAGGATCCGACCTGGGTCTGGATTGACAGTAAGAGTAAGTAAGATGTGTTATCGGCTGGTGGCCCGCAGGGCATTTGTCGGGTGTGCCAGACGCTCAGTCTGGACCTGCGACATACATTGGTATTATTAGCAGGTAATAGAGGAGGTGTTATTGACAGAGCAGGATTTACAGGTACATGTTGAACTCACATAGATATTGGTTCAACTAGAGTATGTTCTCTTCAAATGTGTTATGTCACCTTTCACTTTGCTGAACCCAAAAATAACCATTTACATTAAAAAATATACAACATACAGCAAACTCCCAATCACCGCCAGCTCCGTTTTAGCTGGGACGGACAGAACCTGTTATGCAATTTTGCAGGGTTAACGAAAATGTACAACTACAATTTAAAATAATTGTAGCAGCAAGAAATGTAGCCTTTTAATGAAAGAGAATAATATTAATTCTTTGAAACCTGGCATAATACTATTTCCTTTTAAGACACTTTGAACACTGATATATAGATTTTTTTTGTCTTTGAAAAGTTGTTCTGCCAGTATGCAGAGTCTGTAACCGGGTTCTTAAAATATAATTGGAGGGGGGAGCGCTGCACCATGCTGACTCAATTAACTCCCTACCCATCTGTGATTTGTGATTCAGTGTAGTAGCATGCGAGAAATGAATGTTTCATTCCCATGATTTCTGTTCGTTTGATAACTCTCATTTTCACTACCCTATGTACCGAGTCACTGAGTGACTTTGTGAAGCATTAAATTGCAGTAATAGAACATGACAATATGCACAAACATTAAATGTATAGAATCTATACTGAGTGCAATGGTTCTGTAACCCAGTACATATATATTAGACATCTCAGTAGATGAGTGTAAATGTTAAATTTGACAATATTATGAAACGTTTTGCTAAAAGAGATTTCACCTAGCCGGTGTTTCATATGCAATATGAGAAATGTTTTAGCGTATTCATTTATGTTAACAATAACATGGCCACTGAATATATATCCTATTTTTTGGGGGGGGAAATGTTAGCCTATAGGGGCCTCATGACTAGCGCAAGCTTCTGTGATGGCTTAGACAAGCTGTTTGGGGGCACAGACATCCTAGAGGAGTCAGGGGACACAAGCTATTTTATTCCTGCCATTCTGGGACACAGTAACTAATGAGATTACATACCCAGTCTAATTAATTCATTAGACTTATGCACGGGGCTCAAAATCATTTTGGACTAACTTTTCATTCATTTTTGGCCAATTCCATTTTTGAACAACAAAAACAGTTTTCTGAGCTTTGGGAGACGGAGGCTTTTTTTAATTCGGAAGCTAAATTTATTGCACAAAAAATGCCTCTCTCTGTCCCAGTCCAATCTGTGCCCCCTGCACTCTCCGTCTGCCTTGTATCTGCCCTCCCACCTGTTCACTTACCTTCTCCAGCCATTTTCTGGTCTCCTCTGATCTATCTTTGCAGAAGCAGAGACCATGCGGACAGGATAGGTGGGAGAAGGGAGTAAGGAGCGAGGAGGAGGGTGTCAGTGTGTGACAAAGTGTGGTGATGCAGAAAAAAAGTACAGCAGAAGGGGAAGGGGGAGTAGTGTACTCAGTGCCTACGATAGAAGCTGGCCTAAATTATAATACAACACTTGCTTGTCTGTAGAAGTAATTCTTACAGGCACGGAAAACTAAATTGCCCATTGCATATTAATTATGCTCCCCCCACATTTTTACATTCTACTTAACGTAAGGAAGACTTACTTTACTGAGGGAGTGGTGAGTATGTGAAATAGCCTTCAAGCAGAAAAAGCTTAAGGTCCACAGAACCCGTGAGATTTGTACTTTTACTTAATGTAATAAAGCCTTTACTGTATTTGCTAGTACTGAATACGCAGCACCTGTTATATTTATTGGACCCACTTTGAACCTTAACCACGTTTTCTGGGAAAACTGCATAAAATGCTATAAGCCTGCCTGACCTATCTTGGCACTGCACAAAAAAATACCATCTTTTACATAGCCAGCATTTTACTGATGCTGGCACTGGTTTTAAACCGTTGATTACCGGTGTGCCGGTAGAATACTGACTGGGTGGCAACCCTATGTGTGCCAAAAAATACTGTCCCTCACTGGCTTGCCTGTCTTCTGTTGCCTGCATCAGGTTCGGACTAAAAGTATTACAGTTTATAGGATGAGATGTATTCAGAACCAAATATCTAAAAATGAACACAACTACTTATTTCTATGGTGGTTGTGTAAAATGTGATTCTGGTGTTTGGCTCGGTATGGTAATAAAACCAACCTTTTAAACATTGCACTAGAGTTACTTTTTATATGAGCTAAAAAAATATGTACTGATCAGGAAAGGATAAATTGCTATTGGCCCATTGAACACAATCAAAAGGATTTGATGTGAGCAGGAACAGCGTTTATCTTACATGTTGTCTACCTTCAACTGACATACCAATCACTTGAAAAAAAAAGAAATGAGCACATATTAAAGAAATAACAGTTTACTGTAAAATTATTATAATGAAACGCCAAGATTCCAAATCGTATTAATTATTAACAATGACAAAAATAAACTGCAGTTCTCCCTCTAGGTATTGTGATTTTATTATAATTTTTTGCACATTTAACAGTGATTTAGGCAGCTTATTTGAATAGGTGTTATGCATGGTGGGTATACTTCATGCCTGCATGCATAATACTTACCTGATTATGCCTGCTGAAAATAGTAGGGCAAATAACTGCCAATAGCTGTCTCAAGTGGGACATAGCTACCAGCTGTCCCAAATTTAACAAGACAATCCCAAAAAGGCTGCTATCCCACCAAATGCCCTGTTTAATGTGACTGCCAACAGTCTACCATACACAATGTCAGAATCAGGCACTGTGCGTGTGATAAAGGGGCAGGAGATGGACAAAATGGCACTTGACATCACAATTTTACCCATGCTTCCATGGGACATTGGAAAGTTGGTAAGAATGTGGAAGATCTATGGGTGTTAGGTAAGCACCCTTTGACACTCAAGAGCTGTGTCAAAGAGTGAACATAACATGAAAATTGGCTATGTTAAACATAAGGGCACCCAAATTTGGTGTCTATTTTGGTATCAACAGGCGATTCCGACGGAATAAATACACATGCTAGATGTCCCCTGTAGCCTTATCCAGGAATGTTACCTAGCTGGCAATTTACAAAATTACCATGGAGAACAATTAGTGAAACTTCAAATAAAAATACTCCCAGGCACTGGTCATAATTAGAACAGACCAGGTATGTATCTATGTATGTTGACCCAAGGCAATTGTTAGAGCTAATAGGTTTTGAGAATCCTACCAGATTCATTAAGATGTAAAAGTGAGGAAAATACAGTGATCATCCATAACACAACCCATATAACTCTCCGTGGATGCATCCTGGTGCCATGTATTCTCCTGGTAAGGGACACACACGCACCAGGCCACCAGAGCAGTTTTTAAGCTCACATGCCCATTGAAAGCACCCTGACTGGTCTGCAGATACACAGCCCCATAGGTAACAGACTGCTATGCACTGTATGTTCTGACATCTTTCTATCGGAACCAGCATTAACTTTTTCAGCAATTTGAGCTACAGTAGCTAATCTGTTGGACTTGACCACACAGTCCTGCATTTGCCCCCATGTGCATCAATAAGCCTTGGCTGCCCATGAACCTGTCACCGGTTTATCGCTTTTTCTTCCTTGGACCACTTTTGAAAGGTCCTGACGACTGTACACAGGGAACACCCCACAAGAGCTGCAGTTTTGGAGATGCCATGACCCATCGCAATTTGGCCCTTGTCAAAGTCGCTCAGATCTTTACATTAGTCCATTTTTCCTGCTCCTAACATTAACAACTTTAAGGACAAAATGTTCACTTGCTGCCTGGTATATATCCCACCCACTGACAGGTGCCATGACAACAAGATCATCAGGGTAATTCACTTGACCTGTCAAACACAGAATTTAAAACCTACCCTACTCAATCATTCATAGAAATTATTTGTCCTTTGTCAACCACACCTTTTATGCAGTTGTGTGATACCTACTTGTATCCGTCACAAAATAACATAGCTGTATTTAAGAAAGTCAAAAGAGGCAACTGTCCCTGCCTTACATAGAAGTATGTGGGGAAGATAATAGGGATGCAGGAGGGTAACTAAGAGGGTGGACATTGGGAAAAACAAGGAACTTTAGTGTGCCTGTTTTCCACCCGGTATGAATATCCCATATTTCATTTGAACCCCTCATCTCTTGCCTTTACCCCTGTTTTCCACCCAGTATAAATATCTCATATTTCATTTGAACTCCTCATCTCCTGCTGTTAGCCTTGAAATTGTCCTACGGACTGTAACAGCCCTGCGGAATCTGCCGGTGCTTTATAAATAAATGTATTGTAATGTAGGTGTCCGCAAGCCAATCCAAGACCCCAATTAATTCCGACTTTAGTCCATATGTGCTATGAAATTGTGCAATCTACATCCAAAAAACTGGTCAGGCATTTGCACGTCGGTGCATAAAACAGAACACTTTGTGCAGCCAATGAGAAACAAGCAGAGGAGATTTCCTAGCACATTCACAGTGTTAAACCGCTATTGCTCCTCACAGCTCATTTTGCATCTTGAAATACAGGCAGACTGTCAGAATCAGCGGAAGACTTCTTAGTATTTTTGTAGGGATAATAATTAAAGGATAAAGTTGCAGGGTATTTGATGAGTTTAACCACTTAAGTGACCACTTCGCTAATAGAAGACATTATTTTTTTCCATTACAGTGAAATCATGCATTATGAATAAATAAGATGTAATTAAAATAAATGATATATAGTCTTCAGCCAATAGCCATCTTCATCTGTACAGATTTAGTCTATGAATATGAGTAAAATTAGTTGTAGAGTGTGTAATAGTGCTTTAATTTCATAAAGCTTTTTTAAAAATATAGCATATAAATTGTTGTTTTCAATAGAACAAGTCAATTTCAGCTATTTTTTGGAAAGATCTATTTCTCTAGAGGATATAAGCTGCTTCCCGTTACCCATTATTGGGAACTCTCCAGGCTTCGCTGGAAACTCCGGGAGAAGCGCTGCTTCTCTGGATTGCTGCCAGAAAACGCTGTATCACGGTAGCGGTGTTTTGGCACGCCCCACTCCCAGGCAATTTTCTCCTTCAAAATATTAAAATTTACATTTTTGTCTACATTGTAAGATTATATATATATATATATATATATATATATACATACATACAGAAAGGTAGATTTACAGTTACTAAGCATTTATTCTGGTTTTGTTCTGTACATGAAAAAAAAATCCGTTAAGGATATTTTCCCACAACAATTTACAATTCATAACACTGTATGATTCATTTTCCATGCACAACAAATCCCTTACCCCCTAATTGCAATCTAATTATTTGGCTATTCATCACAACGCCACATATGACGCAGTCCCGGTCTTCTCCAGTGGCTGAAACTAGTTGGAAATAAAATTGACGATCATTTATGAACACCGGCCAACTAAAATAAATAAATAAATAAGAGACAGGCATCAGCAAATTAGAAATTCTGTACCGAAAATCACTCAGGAGGATGATATTTAAATATAGCGGAATTTAATTCATTTGGAATTTGCTATTCTTGGTAGCACAGTGCCCCCCAGAGGTCAGAGAGCTTCTCTATATTTAAGATTTCCGCAGAAAATACAAGATCTCCTCTCAGATCAATTTGACACATTTTATCATTTCCCACTTGCTAACTAGAAAGATTAATGACTACGTTCCAATTTCATCTTTGCCAACTAACCACACATTGTCATGCTTGACTTATTCCAGCATAATTAATTGTACATCAGTGACATCTAGTGGCATACATGTGCAATTTGTAATCTTTATGTTTCCTTATGCCCAACGTTTGTTCAGCCTGTATTCTGCCAGAAGACAATTTAGAGCACAGATGGGATCCACTCGCTTGCACCTTTTCCCCACTAATAAGGATCTGACTAAAAGGGAGTACAAAAATGCTCCAGACATGTCAATATAAAATATTTGTATTTAATTTTGATCCATGCATAATATAATGAATTAAATTCCAAGTGTCATGTAAAAACAAAAAGTACATAGTACAAGGGGAGGGTTAGATAAGGCTAATGGGTCACAATTTCCATTTTGCTCCCCCAGTGGACCTTACTGGGACAGTGGGCAGAAATAATTGATAATTCAACATCACGCATGTGCAAAAGCCTTAAATTTTTTGTATGTATGCATGTATGCCTTTATATGGAGCAAATTGGTTAACCGTAAATCAACTTTGTTTGACACTACAGGGGACAGATTGGTTAATCATATGACCTTTTGGTGTGGTGCTTCTTCTGTCAAGGCATCAACTGTATAAGCTGTATGGCTGCCTGAGATGAGCTGTGTGGGCCAATTATTGCACTGTGGCATGTCCCCCAACTGTCCTGATTTACACGGGACAGTCCTGATTTTGGGTCTCTGTCCCGCCTATCCCTTCTTCTGTCCAGGGCCGGACTGGGACTGAAAATCAGCCCTGGAAACATGTGGAGACCAGCCCCATATAGTTTATCTCGCGGTCAAGCTCTTATACCCACACGCACCCCTTATACATACCCAAGTCACATTATTTGCCGTACAAATACCGATAAAACATTCTTTTTATCACATTATTTGTATTAAGATGCCAAAAAGCAAAAGTGTTAAAAGGTCATAATAAATGAAATACATTAGACATAATGGAATCAAAACATTTGCTACTGCAAACATTTTTAGATGAAAGAGTTCCATTTTATTCAGTGGAACAAAAGAGTGATCACATTATTCTTCACAATATTCTTGTAAGAAACTTTTATTTCTTTATTAATTCATGTAAACTATTTTTCATATTTAATAAAAGCTATGATTGAGACATTTTTGTTTTTTGTTTTTATTTCCTTTTATTTGCCAACCTGCCCCCCCCAGTTATGCATATCTGCCCCAGGCTTGCCACTCTTCCCCCTGATATGCCTTTTAACCCCTATATGCCCCTCTGTCTCCAGAAATGTCTTATACCCCCTACATGCCACTCTGCCATGTAGGGGGTTAAAAGGCATATCATGGGACAGAGTGGCATATAGGGGGGTATAAGGCATTTCTGGAGGCAGAGTGGCATATAGGGGTTAAAAGGCATTTCTGGAGGCAGAGTGGCATGAAGGGGGTTAAAAGGCATATCATGGGGCACTCTGCCTCCAGAAAAGCCTTATGCCCCCCTATATGCCATGCTGCCTCACTGATATGCCTTATACCCTCCTATATGCCATTCTGTCCCATGATATGCATTTTAACCCCCTATATTCCACTCTGCCTCCAGAAATGCCTTATAGCCCCTATATGCAACTCTGCCTCCAGTAATGCCTTATACCCCTATATGCCACTCTGTCCCATTATATGCCCCTATAGAGTGGCATTTAGGGGGTATAAGGCATTTCTGGAGGCAGAGGGGCATATAGGGGGTTAAAAGGCATTTATAGAGGCAGAAAAGCCTTATGCCCCCCATATAACATAATTTAACGTGGTTTAACATAATTAAATATAACAGCAACAAAGGATGGTAAAAAAGCAAAACCTAATGTCCCCTTGATGCTCAGCCAGTTAAATGTCCCCCATGCTAAATGGGGACAACAATGACATGGGAGGGCTGAAAGGGGACAGAGGTGACACTGGGGAGCTGAATGGGGACAGCAATGACATGGGGGGCTGAAAGGGGACAGAGGTGACACTGGGAGGGGCTGATCAGGGACAGGGGTGACACTGGGGAGCTGAATGGGGACAGAGGTGACACTGGGAGGGGCTGATTGGGGACAGCAATGACATGGGGGGCTGAAAGGGGACAGAGGTGACAATGGGGAGCTGAACTTGTGAACACATACAGACACAGAGATTTCTTTTTTTGTTTAATCATTTCCAAATAATTAATAATTTTAAAAAGCATTATGTTTGTCCCCCACGGACACACTTACATACACACACATACCAATTGTTTTTGTTTTTAACAAATACAAAAAATATTATAGTTTGTACAAAAAATAAATTAGTTTACTGACATTCTACTTCTTCCACTTTGGGGCTTTTTCATCTTGTCCTTGTAGCTGCAGACTGCCATTTTCTATGCTAACAGGATTTCAGTGACACGACATCCGGTGCTCCAGCAGTACAAAAATTAATATGCCAGATCGGCTTGCCATATTAAGTAAAAAAAAAAAAGTATTTAAGTAGCTCTGGCCAGCGGCATCAGCACGCATCGGCCGTTTAGATTATATTTCCAGCAATCTGATGGCCGCATAGTGATGGGAGCAGCGTGAGGGGTGAAAGGTCTGTGCGGGGGGGCGGAGCTTTCACCCCTTACGCTGCTCCCATCACTAGGAGGCCATCACACACGGCCGCTGGGTGCTGATGCCGCCGGCCGGGTATACTTTATTTTTTTAAAAAAAGCTTACCATATTAAATTTTAAATAAAAAGAATTAAAGTAGCGCCGTCTGGCCGCATCAGCACACAGCGGCCATTTAGATTAGATTTCGGGCGGCCTGGGGGGCGCCGGAGGAGGCCTCCAATCCCGCTTGCAGCCGCTCAGCGGCTGTTTTCACTGTTAGTTTGCCGGCCGCCCGGCCCACCGGGAAATTTCACGGCATTCCGGTGAGCCAGTCCGGCCCTGCTTCTGTCCCGGTTTGCAGGGGCAGAGGAAGGGTGAGGCGAGATCCGTATTCACCTCAGGTGCAGCGGCGGGGGGCGCACAGACGCCCGATCAGCAGCTGCAGACTAGCTGGGAGATCACAATCTCCCTCTAGTCGATTCAACATTAGGGAGTGCGAGGTCTGTCACTTACTGCTCCCTAATCACTACGCGCCAGCAAACAATGCCGAGCGCGGGGATATGACGTCATCCCTGCACTCGGCAGCAATAGCCGGTGTGTAGTGATGAGGGAGTAGTAAAGCGAGGTCTGAAGTGACAGACCTTGCGCACCCACCACAGGATACAGGATGGAGGCAGAAGGATGGTGGAAGAGGTAAGAGATGGGGAGAAAGGGGTGTAAGGGCAGTGTATGTGTATGTATAGGTTTGTAAGCTTGTGTGTGTGTATGGGCCAGTGTGTGTAAGACTAGTATAGGTATTTGTTAGCTGGTGTGTAAAGGCAGTTTATGTGTATATATGTGTGTGTAAAGGCAGTGTATATGTATATGTGTGTGTGTGTAAAGGCAGTGTATATGTATATGTGTGTTTGTGTGTAAGGGCAGTGTACATGTATATGTGTGTGTGTGTGTAAAGGCAGTGTACATGTATGTGTGTGTGTAAGGGCAGTGTACATGTATGTTTGTAAGGGCAGTGTATGTGTATATGTGTGTGTAAGGGCAGTGTACACATATATGTGTGTGTCTAAGGGCAGTGTACGTGTATATGTGTGTATGTGTAAATGTGTGTGTAAGGGCAGTGTATATGTATATGTGTGTGTGTAAGCGCAGGGTACGTGTATATGTGTGTGTAAGGGCAGTGTATGTGTGTGTGTAAAGGCAGTGTATGTTTATACGTGTGTTAATGGGCAGGTGTGTGTAAGGGTCCTGGGAGGGAGGCTAACATTAGCCCTTTTTAACCCCTTAAGGACCGGGCTCATTTTTCGTTTTCTACCCTGTGGGACCGAGGCTGTTTTGACACTTTTGTGGTGCTTGTGTTCAGGTGTAATTTTCTCCTCACCCATTTAGTGTACCCACATAAGTTATATATTGTTTTTTTCAGGACAAGATGGGCTTTCTTCAGATACCATTATTTTGATCGTATCATCTTATTTACTATAAAAAAAATAAAAAAAACATGGTGAAAAATTGAAAAAAAAGACATTTTATGACTTTTATTTGAAAAATCTTTTACTCACCTAAAAAAGCAAGTACAAAAACTAGCTAAATAGATTCTACTACTTGTCCTGAGTTTAGAGATACCCAATGTTTTTATGTTTTTTTGCTGTTTTTTGTACGTTATAGGGCAATAAGTACAAGCAGCGTTTTATGATTTCCAAATCTTTTTTAACAAATCTGGTCAGTCTGCCTACATCTCCTCTTTGGAACATCTTTGAAGCCGGTTAACTCAATTTAACCCATTCAAACCATATATTTTTGAAAACTAGACACGCCAGGGTATTCCAAATGCTGTTATTTTAACCCTTTCAATGCACCAATTATACAACTACACTTTGTCAAACTTTGTAATAGTAATTTTTTTTATTTTTTTTTCCACACAAATTGTACTTTAGTTATAGATATACAGGTTCTGGTATATGTCACTGTCAAACAACCCCCCAATATGTGTGCAGGAACATCTCCTGAGTGCAGTGATACCCGACATGCATGGGTTTGTCGGGTTGTTTCAGATTTAAAATGCCAAATTTGGGAAGTGCGCTTTTTTTCTCCAGTTTGGTCAGTCTGTTCCTATGCCCTATCTGTGAGCTAGGCCACTCCAATTTACCCCATCAGCCATTTTTTTTTATATATTAGACACCCCTTGGGTATTTGAAGTGCTTTTATTTTAACTCTTTGAGATTTTTGAGAAATTTTAGCATTTGCTCAAAATAATAATTATTTTTTTTATTTTTTTAATACTTTTTTTATATTTTTTTTTACACATTTTGCTGGTACTGGATGGTTCATCTAGTGACATCACTGCATAATTATTTTTAAGTGTTAGCACATTTTTTTTTTTTTTTCCATTTTTTTTTTTATTATTTTTATTTTTTTTTTGAATATTTTACTAATCACATAGTGATTAGAAAGCTGGGCTCCATTGACTTGCATGGTTGAATGCAGTATCTGTATTCAACCAGCAAGTGGAGCCAGTTCTCTAGAGGGTCTGGAGACCATCTAGCAAACTTTTTCTTGTTTGTTTTTTTTACAGAGCGGCGGCCATCTTACTTGATGGCGAAGATCACCGGCAGCTGCGGCTGTGACCGCTCTCCGGAGCGGTCACAGCCCACCTAAAGGTAAGTGTTTGGTGTCGCTGGATGCCTCCTGATCGAGGCATTCCAGCGACACCATTTAAGTTTAGGAGGCGATCGTTGATCGCCTCCTAAACGCTTTTAAAACGGGCGTCCGCCGCCATACAATGTATGGCGGCTGTTGACGCCCCGGGGAGGGGCCAGACATGGCCCCCGATGCCGATCTCGGCCTTGCTGAATGCCTCGACATCGAGGCATTGCAGCAAGGCCGTTTAAGCGAAGAAAGTGATCCTTGATCACTTTCTAAGCTTATTTAACTTTTTGACGGCAAAGGTCGCGAAGGGGTTAATTTAAAAAAAGCTCTGCTGCTGTGGACTACTCTTCCAATAATGCTCAGCCAGCTGAGAATCATGGGAATTTTTGTTCACAGCTAGCATCTGCAGCTTTACTGTTGCTGCACTTCCCATGATGCTCAGCCAGCATCATGGAAGTAGTATGTCTGGCTGAGCCTCATGGGAATTCAATTTAATGTGTTGGTTATTTTAATATGCATGACTGCTGACAAAAACAAAGTGTGTTTTAAGTGGCAATGCAAGCGCGACTTTGTAAAGTGCAATTGCTTGTATCGGTGAGTTCCGCTAGATTTAAAAAAAAAAAAAAAAAAGGGTCTCTCTTTCACATTTTGAAATGTTGGGAAGTATGCACATATTCCATTCTAAACTAATATCATAATGCCACTCGAACTTCAAGCTATTACATAACCTTTAGTTATGTTTCAACCAAGTATTGAGGTCTTTCCTTGCTACCATAAAGAGTAACATAACTGGAGGCACAATTGTCTAGAAAAAAAAGTGTCAGGCGCACAATGTTAAATAAGTATCTCAAAAACCTGATCATGGTATATGATGGTATATACAATACCGGTATATGAAAAATGACTTTTTTGTATATATTGCATAATATTTTACATTTCATAGACTACAATGCCTGTAAAACACTTATTATACATGTTAAGATGGGACATTTAGTAAGTATATAAGACTGTATACTTATATTATTGAGTAAACTAATCCTATTCCTGTTGCATTTAGGCTCCTAGGAACTTTTTATGGATTTCTATGAGAAAATAAAATAGTAGTAGGTTGGATAAAGGATATTATGATAATTTGTATTCTTCCCTTATCTAAAATGGAGATGTTTTTTAGGGTGGGGCCTCTAGCTAATTTTTGGTGAACTTGAGCAAATAGGTATTTGTTTACTTCTTTATGGTATCACTCGAGATAATATATGATGACTTAATCACAATGTTTTTGTTTGTTAGACAATCTTACAAAACCTTCATGTCTTCATGTTTACCAATATCATTATGATCATTATTTGTAGTTCTGGTCCCTGCTATAGAGGTACTTACCAAACTATTGAACACAGCTAGTGGAATTAATTTGGAGGGCATTTTTTTAAGTAATCAAATATACATATATATATATATATATATATATATATATATATATATATATACCGTATTTGCTCGATTATAAGACAAGGTTTTTTTCAGAGAAAATGCTCTGAAAAATACCCCTCGTCTAATAATCGAGGTCGCCTTCTAATCAGACCTCAACTAGAGGTCTGACTACAAGACTAAGATCTTGATCCCCCGCAACACTGCACCTGGATCCTCCTGTCTGGTAACCCCCGCTGCTGCCGGCACCTCCACCTGGGCTTCTATCACGAGAGGCGGCGAAAGTGCTGGCAGCAGCAGAGGTTGTCTACGCGCATCGCGCAGACCTTCCACTGCTGCCAGAGAGGAGAATTCCCCGCACCGCTGCAGGGAATTCTCCTCTCTGGCAGCCGGCGAACGTCTGAGCGTAACCCCCGCTGCTGCCGGCACTTCCACCTGGGCTTCTATCACGAGAGGCGGCGAAAGTGCTGGTAGCAGCAGAGGTTGTCTACACGATATGCATAACTAGGGGGCAGGTTGGCAAATAAAAGGAAATAAAAACAAAAAAAAATATTTTTCTCAATCATGGCTTTTATTAAAAATGAAAAAATAGTTTACATGAATTAATATTTACTAGTAAAACTTTTTTCGTATAGGGTTGAAAAACTTGTGGTAGTTCTGCCTTTCTTTTTGTAACTTTCTTCTTGCTCTCATGCTTTAAACTCATTAACATTTACTTTGTCTCCTTTGTGTTAATTCCTCAACTTTCAATAGGCACTCTTGGCCCCAACATTTTAAGGTCATCGGCCAATATTCCAGATTTGGTCTGCTGGATACACGTAAAGGTATCATTCAGTTTGCGTCAGATGCAGAAATGCCCCTTGCAATTACGTTTCCCGTCAGGATAACATTAAATGCAAGTCTATTTTGTCTAGTTACACGAGAAGAAATGGCAACCCGTCATTATGCAGAATGAATTTCACATCTAGACAGAATGCACGTTTACAAAAAACATCACAGGTAACTTCTGAAGCAAGTGTAAGGAGACTGGGACATCTTCACCCACGCTTAGCTGCTTCTTACCTAGGCTATTTACCTTTGCTGTATTATTTATTGTTTTTGACCTGACCCGTCTCCTCACTTAAAAAATCCTGCTTTCTGTCCTAAACATGGAACTATGACCACAAGCTTCATTTGCCCTTTTGACCTGTGATACCTGTGATATTCTGTAATATAGTATGTCCTACTAGCTACTGGGATCTTCCTGTTTTCATCTTTGTGACACTTCCAGCAGATGGCTGCATGCTATATAATTACATTGGCTGTCTGAGCTGTCGTATCTGTGGGTGGGAGGGGTTATAGACTACTGACTCCCAGTGTGTTCAATGTCCAGTCATCATCTGCTGACATCTGGCAGTTCATATGTTAGTGTTTTAAAGACATAATCTACAAGTCTTTACCTTAATATACATGGTTCCCCCCATGTCCAATCCCCCAGGCAGTTGCACTACCCGATCAGAATGGTGAGGTTTGTGTCAGTTTGGCTGAGGGTGGTAAGTATGTTTAAGTAAACATCAGAGAGGTGAGGTCAATATGAGCTATGTATATGATTCTCGAGTAGCAAGATAAAGGTGGGAGTAATAAAGTGGTGCGGGCATGATGGTGGTGGAGTATTTATTATGCAAGTGTTGAACAAAACAATTTGAGGCTAGGAGCCCACAAGTGCATGCCTTGTGCATCATAAAGGATCAATAAATATGAGGCTGATTTTTAATCATTTGCAGGAATGGTTTTTATTCCCAGTCCAGCCCTGATTCCTAGGACATTTTACCCTTGAAAAAAGTATGGATTCTTGGCACAGACATTTTGTCCAATCATTACAATTTTTTATTAAGGAAAAAACAGCTGTCCATGAGTGGTGATCTGGCTACTTCACCTCTTCCCGAGTTTTGTCTAAAGGCTGTCTTGTACAGCGAGCAATTACTTTCAAGGGATCCATGTATAAAGTGGATATAGAGGCAAATGGTGATCATTTTTGAAGTTGTTTGTATGCTCCTACCCAGAATCCCTGTGGTTGTGGCAGCACCATGAGATTTCTGAGGGAAAACAAGCTTTCTGGCTTGTCTGGTGTCTGTAGACGAGTGTTTAATAATGCTTCTACTACCCCCATATATTTAAGTAAAGATGCTAAGATCAAGTGAGTACCTGTGAGAGAGGGGAAGCTTGGTCCTCTGGCCATAGGGCTGGGGAAGGTGTCAGAGAGCCCAAGGTGTTATAGCATCCCCTAGCATGGATCCGCTGGGGCACTCGGCACTGTGATATGTGTGTGTGGGGGAACACTTTTTTTACTTTGCACAGGCTGGTAAGCACGTTGTATTCACCTTGGATCCCCTCATGATGCACTTTTTTTTCATACCCACTTTTAAATTGCCCCGGCCATTGGCTTGTGGTGGAGGGTGAATTTTTTTATCTTGTGATACGTTTACTGGCACTTTGTTTTCGCGCTGACACTTTTCAGTTTTTTCGGATTCAGAGCACGACTGATTTCAGGTTTCGGTAGTGAGTTAAGCACCATTGGGTCCCCTGAAGCCACAGTGAAGCTGAGCCCCCGAAGACTCAGTCCAGTATTGGTAGGGGGGAGTGGTATGTGCCTTCTGGTCCCCACTCCCCCTAAGAAGTTCTTCATGTACAGGAGGACATGAAAACTTCAGTGGATCTCCTCTTGGGGAGATCCTAGAAGATCCGGCCCACCCATGGCTTCTGTCTGGAAGAAAGGGGGTGCATATTTTTTCGGGGAGTGCATGCTCAAGAAGACGAAGATTAGGGACTTGGCTCCACTGTGGCCTCCACGGTTTGGATCACTGCAGCAACTATCTTCACGATTTGATTAACGTATGAAGATGACGACCGAAGAGCACTACCTCATCCTGTAGATCACATGGAATTAGTTAAAATACTGTCATGTTAAATGCGCATGGGGTGTTTACTTTTCAAAAAGGTATGATTTTATGGGGTAAATTGAATAGGCCAGGTTCAACAATGTCCCAATTAACACTGGGGGAAGGATGAAGAAGAAAAAAAAAGACCGATTTTATTTATTTAATTAAAGTAAGTTGTGTGATATGCAAGCATCTAATTGAAATATATAATTAGTTAGTTTTAGTTTCCAATTTACTCTGTCATCTTTTAGCAGCTTTCTATTTGTGTACAAGCTAAAAGTGTTAAGTTTTAATATCATTTTTTCAGAGAGGAGAGCATTCAAACTGTAGCAAATCTAAATATGGTTCATTCCGTGTTAAAGTGCCTAAATAATCTACATAAAACCGTAGTAATCTTATAACTGCATATATTGGCTAACTGTACCAAAACATCTATATGTGAATATGTGATTCCAGGCATTTAGTTTATTGCGTGCGAGTGATACTGTACTTCCAATAGGTGTGGATATATTTAATGAGCTATGAGGTTATTTTCTCTGAAATTTGAATCCTTTATACCCCTTCCTGATTTTTGTTTGCCACATTTAAATCAGATCAGCCAACTAATTGTAACACAAGACAAAGGTGAGTAAACAAAAACTACATCCTTAAAGCCCTTAATGACAACTGACGGCCTGGGCACGTCACGCACTAACATCCAGTTAGCGACAATCGACGTGCCAGGACCGTCATGGCTTTAAAAGGGTGCAGAAATCGATCTACATTCGCTTTCTGCACCCAAACGGTGTTGCTGTAATGCCTTGATGTTGAGGCATTTAGCAACACTGAGATAGGCATCAAGAGGCCCCTCCCCGGGGCGTCAACATCCGCCATACACTCTATGGCCTCAAACCCCCATTTTAAAAGACGCCTCCTAAACTTCAATGGTGTCCATAGCGAGGCATTCAGCAACACCGAACACCCACCCCAGGACGCGCTGTGACTGCTCCGGAGAGCGGCCACAACCGCCCATGGTGAGTGATTTTGCCACTCGCAACATGGCGGCGTGTCCTGTAAACAAAATAAAGACGTTGAAATGGTTTCCCATAGGGGCTCTTCAGACACTCCTGAGAACTCTGGAAGTTGAAACTGCATTCATCCATGCAAGTCAATGGAGCCCAGCTTTCTAATCACATCTAAAAAAGGATCTTGCATGAAATGAGTTAAAATACTGTCATGTTAAATGCGCATAGGGTGTACAATGTGTGGGAAAAATACACACACAAAATACTACTGCAAACCTTGACAAAGGTTGGTAGTAAAATATGTGCATGCAAATAGTTAAAATACCAGCATTTGAAATACCCTGGGGTGTCTAGTTTTAAGAAATATATGGTTTTATAGGGCACACCGAATTAGCCTGGCGCAAAGATGTACCAAATAGGGCATGGGCAGTGCATCCCAAAATTCAACATTGAAAAATGCGCATGCCCCAAATGTGGCCCTTTTGCCCCCAAACAGCCAGGCAATGGGGGTATCACTGTACTAGGTAGATGTTGCTGAACACATATTGGGGTGTTGTGTGACAGTGGCATATACCAGGAGCTATAAAGTTATACCTAAAGTACAACGTGTGTGGGAAAAATATGCACAAAAAATACTACTGCAAACTTTGACAAAGGCAGGGAAAATTGTTTTGAAAGAGCAAAGCGATACTTATACTTATTGCCCCATAACATGCAGAAAAAAAGCAAAAAAAACCATAAAACATCTAGGCAGGTTTTTTCATTAGCTTTTATAGATGAGTAAAAGATTTTTCAAATAAAACATTTTCAGCATAGTTTATACTTTTTTTTATAGTAAATTGTTATGATACAATCAAAATAATTGTATCTAAAGAAAGCCCTTCTTTTCCTGAAAAAAAAAATATATAAAACTTGTGTGGGTTCAGTAAATGGGAAAGAATAAAATTACAGCTAAACACGAGCACCGCGGAAATGTTAAAACAGCCATTGTCACGAAGAGTACAAAAAATAAAAACTAGCCATTGTCACGAAGGGGTTAAATGACCATTTCATTTATTGAAGGTAAAAAAGCAATTGCCCTTACATCTAACTGGTTGTGCCAACCTTGGTGACAAGAGCTGCAAACAAATGTTTGCAATAACTGGCAATCAGTCTTTTACATCGCTGTGGAGAAATTTTGGACCGCTCTTTTTGGCAGAATTGTCTAATTCAGTCACGTTGGAGGGTTTTCGAATATGAACTTCCAGAACTTCCGCCCCCCCCCGAGATTTGCAGTCTCATGGGCACTTGCCACATTCAGCCTGGGCATTTGGGCCATGGTTCCTCCTGTAGGGGAAGTGTTGGGGGTCACTTGTAAAATTGCAGGTTGAAATGTACAAAGACTATCCAATCACACCATGGGAGGTCCCTTCCATAGTCATTGTTTCCCTGCACCTTAAGCTAGTTAATTTTTAAATTGTTCTAGTTAAGCTTGTGTAATGTACTGTATTTGCTTGATTATAAGACAAGGTTTTTTTTTCAGAGCGGTCAAATAGAGGTCTGACTATGAGACTAAGATCCAGATCCCCCGCAGCACTGCAGGAGACTGGATCCTCTTATGCCCCCCATTTAACAACCCCCCCCAAACTTACTGGTGCTTATGACTCCCTTGTGTGTAGTCGGGGCAGCGGGTAGACGTCTACGTGATTTGCGTGCCTGCTTATTGGGTATCCATGGCGGGGTTCCAAGGGGTGCATGCTGACTGGTGCTGGAAGAGATTTTGGGGACAACAGGAGGATGATGGGTGATCTCTGGGAGTGACTACAGCTCGCTTGGTGAACCCGTTACAAGGAAATTACTTTTCAATAGCATTGTACGTGCCCTTATTACATGAGCTTGTTCAAAGCTCTGGTGAAGGGTGATGAGCCAAACTTCTCCCTCAGAAAAAACAACATTATTATTATTATTATTATTTTATATAGCGCCATCATATTCCGTAGCACTGTACAACATATTGATAAGCCAAGCTCTTGCAAGCTCGAAAAGCTTCTCTTCACCATACCAGCCTGCTTACTACCGTCTCAAGCTAATCTTTTGCAAGATAGAAAAGGTATTCAAACTCATTTGGACCATGCCAGATCTGCAAGCAAGTTTCTTAATTCATATTTTATATAATTATGCATGTTTTCCTGTATATGTACCGAATATGCATTTTGGTGACATTGTTTATTTTTTGGCCAAAGTTTGGTATTTACCTACTTGCACATTCCTTATGCATGTCCTGATCCCCTCTCCCTCTGGCCTCCTACAATATTTGTATTAATGTATATTTGTAATGTGTGTTAACTGCCCTACTTAAATTGTACAGCGCTGTGTAATTTGTTGCTCTTAATAAATTAAAACATAATAATAAACAATAAAATACAGAGTTCATGAAAACATCACCTGGGATCTACTGAGGAAAATGTAAGATTAGTATTACTGTATTTGCCTAATTATAAGATGAGGTTTTTTTCAGAGCAAATGCTCTGTGGAGCTGTGTCTCGCTAAAGTTCCCCTTTTGCTGTAATCCATTCCTGGATTTCCATTTGCTCTGTTTTGTGCTTCTGATTCCTTGATTCCAGTTCTGCTCTTTGCTTCAGCTCTGTTTCCTTTATAAGGTGTCCCCCACCCATTTGTTATGTTTGTCTTAGTCACAGGGCCGGATTAAGAGCACCGTGGGCTTTTTATGGAAATAAAGAAAATACACAGAATAGGCAGAATCTGAACTCCTCGGCACCCATGTGCACCGAAGAGAACATCAGTGCTTGGGCGATAGTATAAGACAGAATCTTATGTGATGGGATTGAGAGTACATCAGTACACTAAAAAAGTCATCATACACGGGATGCCTGAAGCCACAATTCAGTGCCACTAATCCTTTTTAATAATATATGCAGATTGAAATAGAGTAAATAACACAATACCTTTACTTTTCCTCTCAGGAAAATTCAGAAGGGCGTTTTATCTCTGGATAAGTAAAAATTAAATAGTTCGATTTATTCCTTCAGTAAGCAAAGTTCCAGTCAACAGATAACCAAATACACGCACCAGAAAAGGCTCTGCCACAACGACACCCAAATACACACACCAGTACACGTTTTGCCACACTGACCCCCCAAAAACACGCGCCAAGACAGGCTTTTCCACACCGACACCCAGCCACATGCACACACAGACAGGCTTTGCCACACTGACACACACACCAGGACAGGCTCTGCCACACCGACGCCCCCACACACACAAACCAGGACAGGCTCTGCCACACCGATGCTCTAACACACACACACCTGGACAGGCTCTGCCACACCAAGGCCTAAACACAGACACCAGGATAGACTCTGCCAGACCGACACACACACATCCGGACTGGCTAAGCTTACAATCCTTCATTTTTTTTAATTTCCCACACTGCTTATGTCATTTGTGTCCCCCCCCTTGTGTATCACCCCCCGCCAGCCCTATGTATATTTATACCCCCAGCCTGCCCCTCCCTTTGGTATTGATTTATGTGATGGCCCCAGCTGCCCCCCTTGCGTATTAATGGCACTGGGGGGTTAAATGGTTTTCTGGAGTCAGAGTGGAATATAGGGGTTAAAATGCATGTTAGGAAGGCAGAGTGGCATTTAGGGGCATATCTGGAGGGGAGCAGCAAATAGGGGGTTAAAATGCATGTCAGGCAGGAAGAGTGGTATATATGGGTTTATGAGGCATATCTGGGGGCAGAGTGACAAATAGGGGGTTGAAAGGCATATCTGGGGCAGTGTGGCTTATTAGGGAGGCAGAGTGGCATATAGAGCCATATATAAGGCATTTTGGGGGGGCAGATGTGCATAATTGGGGAAGAGTGGCAAAAAAAGGAAATAAAGACAAAAATCTTTTTTTTCAATCATTTTTTAAGACATTCCACGTTATGAAAAAAAGTGGTACATGACAGCATGGAATGTCATGAAGACAGTTTAGCCGCCTCAATAAAGAAAAGGGGAAAAAAAGTTTAAAAAAGTTATCCAACAGTAGGTTGGACCCCCAGTTACGGCGGTTTCCTGTGCAGGGGACTGCCTCGCACATGAGGCTGTTCTCGGGAGCTGCCGTTAACCCTCACAGTGCTGGAAGTCTCATGTGATACCTCCTTTAGGAACGTATGCATCAAGTTCTCAATGAAGGCGATGCTTCATTCATGTTAAGTGAGTGCTCCTGATAAGTTATAATTTTTTTAAAAAGTAAAAAAGCAAGGAAAATTAACGTCACGGCTCCCTTTGCCAGAGAATTGGTGACCAACTGGTTGCATGATAAGAGTCTGAATGCTCCTGGTGAAATACCCTGCGTTGTCTTCTCCCTCCAAAAAATGTATATTTTTGTGGGGCATTTTCAGCTGGTGAGCTGCTAAACAATCCCAAATGAGTCATCACAAAATTTCATACATCGAAACGCAAATGGGTATGGTCCATTTTGTGCCATCTAACTTCCAAAAAATATTAAAAACATATGCATGTTAATATATTTTCTGGTATTTTGATCAACTGAACTGGTTAAAGGACCATTTTCATAGTAAAAAAAAATACCATGAAAACCAAATATTTGTCAAAATGTTTCAATAGTTTTTAATAAAATGTTATAATTCCTACTGAATGTTGCACTATACAACTAAAATGGCATCAAAAGAAAGCTCTATCTGTCCTAAAAAAACACTACATCATTTGTGTGGGTGCATGAAAAATTAAAAAGGAGAATCATGGTTAAGGAAAATGCTGAAAAAGTCTCAGGTTTTTGTACACAAAACACCATTTTGTGTACATAAACCTGAGTTAATATCTTACAAATATCATGTAAATATTGTAAACTACCATATAGAGACTTGTTATCTATATTTTAGATAATCGTGTATTTATTAAATTTACCTATTTTATTAAATTTACCTTATTTACAGTATTTAATGTCATCACCAAAGGTAAATTATAACTTATAACTTATTATAACTTATAATTACCCTAATGTTTTCTGATTTAGCATCGCAGCAGACCACAGTAAAGGAACATGACTGACATTCCCCTAACGTGTGATAAACATAAAACCCAGGAGGTATACTCATCTTAGCCAACCCTCTTCTAATAGAAGACCAACCACAGCTTGGAGAATTTGTCACACTTTTATTTACAAAACATTTTACTTAACCAGACTCTGCCAACATGAAATAGCTTACTTAGTTTCAGACATTATGTCAGCCACTGGCAAATGACTGTGGGCACATAAAGACCCTGATAATCCATAGCTACTAAACACGCCTGGACTTCCCAACATCTTATATTAAATTGCGTACCCAGCAGTGACAACACAAAAAACAGAAAAACATATTTATAGCGAGCAAACTTTACTAATAAATCACATACCTAGAAAATTGAAAGAGGGTGCTGCTTCACTTAATACCCCAAAAGGAGAGCATGTGAACCAAACCATCACACGCTCTGGCCACCTGCACAAAACTGGCTATTGATTGCCTACAATGATGAATCATTTCACTCTCTGGTGCCATTTTCATCATCACTGAACCCATCTTTGGGTCTTTCAGATCAATTATTTGATGTTGGATTATCCTTTTGGATGTAGGATCAGACAGGTTTACATGGCAGCTAGATGCTATTTCTAAATACTTCACCGGACAAGAAGGGAGAACGAAGAGCACTATGAGGATTTAAATGAAAATGAAGATGCTGCAGCAAATCATGGTGGCAATATGCACAAAGTATGATCCACTCCACTAAATTAGGATGTCTCTGCTTTAATCGATTTCCAGCAAAATACTTCTAATTATTGGTCACTGTGTGTCATACAATGTAATCACAGTTTTGGAACTCATTAAGTTTCTCATATCAAAGGGATGCAAGCGGTACAAAGGATGTCCTTTGAGACAATAACATTATTCATAAGACCACTGTGCATATTACTAAGTGTGATCGACTTTATGTCCAGCTAAGTAGTGCTCTACTCTTCCCGGATCAGTTCAGCAACTTTTCACATACACCGATCAGCCATAACATTATGACCACCTGCCTAAAATTGTGTAGGTCCCCCTTTGTAGGCACTTTCAGCAGTGGACAGGGGTCAGCCTGGGCACTCTGACTGGTCTGTGCCTATGCAGCCCCATATGCAACAAACTGTGATGCACTGTGTGTTTTGACACCTTTCGATCAGAACCAGCATTAACTTTTTCAGCAATCTGAGCTAGTCTGTTGGATTTGACCACACGGGACAGCCTTCACCTCCCCACGTGCATCAATGAGCATTGACTGCCCATGACCCTGTCGCTGGTTCACCGCTTTGCCTTCCTAGGACTTTTGATAGATACTGACCACTGCAGACTGGGAACACACCACAAGAGCTGCAGTTTTGGAGATGCTCTGACCCAGTTGTCTAGCCACCTCAATTTGGCCCTTATCAAAGTCGCTCTGATCCTTACGCTTGCCCATTTTTCCTGCTTCTAACACATCAACTTTGAGAACGAAATGTTCACTTGCTGCCTTATATATGCCACCCACTGGCAGGTGCCATGATAACAAGATTATGAGTGTTATTCACTTCACCTGTCAGTGGTCATAATGTTATGGCTGATCAGTGTAATCACCTACTCAGAATTACCAATCTCCAGGTAAGGTATGAAGAATGACTGGAGACCTTAAGGACGTAATGCCTTAAAAACTCTTATAGATTAAACCGGTGATTTTTCTGAGCTAGAGATTGGGAACATATATTGATAAGCTGGTAAATTCTGCTCTTTGTTTTAATCTGTTTTAGAGTAATCTTAGTAGGCTCAGCATCTTTCTTTTGGCTCATCAGCTTCTGTTCGGTTGTCAGTTCCCAATTCAGCTTTGCCTGATTGGTTTTTATTTTCATGCAACGGGAATTCGTTGAAACAGAAAATTCAACCATAGATTCTGAATTGTGTGTCATTTTTCATTTTAATCACTATTTGTACTGTCACTGAAATGCCTGGGTGCAAATTAAAGGCAATAAAATTCCTATTAGGTCCATTACTATGCGCTGACAGAGCAGAATCGATCAATTACAGGATACTTTACCGTGCCAATGTATTGAGCAGGACATTCTGCGATATGTAGCTAATTATAAATTTCTATTGATATTTACTTTCTAAAGTAAGAACGTGAATTATAAAATACACGTGGCACATGGAGGAAATATTTAATTGATTTATAAGAAATGCATTAAATTGTCTTTAGTCATGGTTTTGCATATAATCTTCATTGTGGAAATTTATACTCACCATTTATTTAAATACAAATAGGCAATTTAAAGAACCAATGGTATATGTAACAGAGTGACCTTTGTCAGAATCAGTGGGCATTATGAGGAAAAACTGGTTTCCAATAGTTGGTACACCTTTGGTCTGTGTGCATAAGATTAGCTTATTTTATTACAAAATGAAGGGTTTACACCCCTTGGTGACAACTGATGTGCCTGGCATGACACGGGGTTAAACAAGTGTAGAAAGAATTCAATTATTGCTTTCTTCGCTCAGCTGGTGTTCTTGCGTTGTTGGTGCCTGGTGATTATCAATGATCGCCTCCTAAGCTTGGCCAGTGTATATAGAGATATAGAGGCATTCAGCAACACACAAAAAAGTCAGGGGTCCAGACTTTATGCTGCCTCTAACAACATGGCGGAGCCCATTCAAAATAAAACTGTTCCCAGAGGATCCCTCCTGAGAGCTTTGAGGTACTGCAGCAAACCATGCAGGTCAATGGAGCCCTGCTCACTAATAACTATGTGATGTCAAAATAAAAAAAAAAATTAAAATGTAACCTTTTAGCCCGCACTCACCTCACTGTACTCAGGAGATGTTGTTGAACGCATATTGGGTGTTATTTGGCAGTGACATATACCAGGAGCTGTAAAAAATGTATACCCAAAGTAGAATGTATGTGAAAAAAAAACACACAAAAAAACTACTGCAAACTTTGACAAAGGCTTGTGATAAATGTGTGCATGGAAAGAGTTAAAACACCAGCATTTGAAATACACTGGCTACTCTAATTCTCAAAAATATATTATTTGATGGGGTAAAGTGAATTGACCTGCTTCAAAGATTTCCCAAATCACACATGGTGGCAGGATGACCAGATGTGAAAATCCCAAATTGTCAAAATACACATATCTGAAATGTAGCCTTTTAGCCCCCAAACAACCCAAGAAACCTGTGCATGGGTGGTATTACTGTACTCTGATGCCCCACATATGACATGCGGGCAGAATGACCACATGTCAAAATCCCAACTTGAAAACTGAATTGCGCATTCCCCAAATGTGGCCTTTTACCAGCCGAACAACCAAGCAAACCCATCCATGGGTGGTATCATTGTACACAGGTGATGTTGCTGTACACATATTGGGATGATGCTTGATAGCGACATATACCAGGAGCTGTAAAATTAATACCTAAAGTACAACGTGTGTGGCAAAAAAACAAAATGACCACCACAAAGTTTGTCATAGGTTGGTAGTAGAATTACCAGCATTTGAAATTTCCTGTGGTGTCAAGTTTTCAAAGATGTCCGTAGTGGCATATGAGGGCAGAATGACTGGAAAAAATAGTTTTGAAATAGCAATATGCTACTTGTACTTATTGCCCTATAACTTATTTCTATTCTATTCTCATGTCAAATAGAATCTATTTAGCGGGTTTGTTTTAGTTTTTGCAAATGAGTAAAATATTTTTCAAATAAAAGGAAAGGTGTGCTTTTTTCAATGTTTCACCAAAATGTTTTATATATATATATATATATATATATATATATAGTAAATTAGATGATACAATCAAAATGGTATCTAAAGAAAGCCCTTCTTGTCCTGAAAAAAACAATACATAACTTGTGTGAGGTCACTAAATGAGAGAAAAGACAATTACAGCTAAACGTGAGCACTGCAGAAATTTTAAATCAGCCAGTCACAAAGGGTACAAAAGATTAAAAAAACAGCTCTGTCCTTAAGGGGTTAAAGCAGTGTGTACAATCAAGGACAAGCTACATTGGACCTTAAGTTCTTAAGTCTCCAGTCTTCTTTCGGATTCAACCTATTCCCTACCAGATCTTATTTACTAAAAATAAAAAGCCCAAGAAAAAAAATGAGCTCAAGGGCACAAAAAATGTGTTACTTGCAAGGGTAACCCATAAAGAAGTCCACCGGGTCTTGGCTGGCATAAAAAAAAAATACCAACTTACAGTCAAAAAGCCAGAGGTGGTGAAGAAAAACAAAAAAGGGGCATCTTAAAAAAAAACAAAAGTGCCATGTCTGCTTGCCAGATATTTCCCTAGGACAGGGGAGGGCTGGCAGCCTAAGGCCTGGGGGGCAAGTCAAGTGAAGTGGCTCCGCCCCCTCGCACTCACCTTTCACCCCTCACGCTGCTCCCATCACTATGCGGCCATCAGACTGCTGGAAAACTTATCTAAACGGCCGCTGGGTGCTGATGCCGGCTGGAGCTACTTTAATCCTTTTTTTTATATATTTTATATGCCGGATCGACTTGCCATATTAAAAATAAATAAATAAAGTATTAAAGTAGCGCCGGCCGGCAGCATCAGCACCTAGCGGCCGTTTAGATTCGATTTCCAACAATCTGATGGCCGCATAGTGATGGGAGCAGCGTGAGGGGTGAAAGGTGAGTGCGAGGGGGGCGGAGCTTTCACCCCTCACGCTGCTCCCATCACTTGGCGGCCATCGCATACGGCCGCTGGGTGCTGATGCTGCCGGCCGGCGCTGCTTTCATACTATTCTTTTTTTTCATTTAATAGCCGATCCGGCTTGTCATATTAAATTTAAAAAAAAAGTATTAAAGTAGCGCCGGCCGGCGGCATCAGCACCCAGCGGCCGTTTAGATTAGATTTCGGGCGGCCTGGGGGGCAATTGCCCCCCTGCCCAGCCCGCCCCTGCCCTAGGAGCTCAGAACCTTGTGCTTCAAGATGCCAAATGTTCAAGTGCTTCCCCTTGTGATGGGGTAAGACTGGATCTTCTTGTCAAAAAGAGTAAGACACTGTTTATCTTCTGTTAAACTAATCTTAAGATTTCCTAAATTCTCATTTCTGGAATCTAAGTGTTCTCTGTAAGAGTAAAGGTGAGTCCAAAAATGGATTTCACAAGGACAATGACTGTCAAAATGTAAAGCCTGGTGTTGGCTAATAGCTGGAAAACTGACCAATTTCTTGTTTGTTTTTAGCTCAGACAACATTCTTACTCATCCAGAAGCCCTCACATGTCTAGTCTTTATCAAAGCAGCAGGTAAGAAGGTGAACTGTGGGAAGTCTGAGACCAATTAGGTATTGGAACCTACCTTGTAACCTGCTGCCCTTCATAATCTCTGCAAACTTCATTCAGATGTTTACGTCTGTTTTTGGTAGTGTTGATGCAGTCTACAAAATCTAAGAATGAAGACTGAATAAATTAAAAAAGGAAATATCTGTCACATTCTGCTGGGTCTTCTGAGGTAGAGGGCTCCCGCTGTGCAAACCCGCTACCTTGTTGTGCTGTCCAGCAACGTGGTAGGCTGCGTGTCTACTCTTGCGGCAGTGAGTGATCATGTCAGCGCACCACGGCTCGTGTACACAAGTGGTAGACAGATATGGCTTGATTGACCCCTGGCTGGCCCATATGACCCAGAGAAGCCTTGTTTTCATCCCTGACGGCCACTATTAACACAGGATTTTCAGATTACTGTTGCTCTTGGTTTGTGTAACACTCATGTATCTTTCCTGCATTGCATTGATCGTTTATTCCATTTTTGACTCAGGTTGTCCTGATCCTGTCTACGGTTTTGAAATTTGGCTTCAGAAAAGTTTTGGTTCTGACCTGGTTATGTTCTGAATTCAGCTTTTATCCAGTGATTCAGCTCCAGTTATCTATCTCGCCTCTGCTGCTCTTTCCCCTATACTGCTCAAGGGGATCCTACTTACTAAACCGTTAGTTTTAGCATCAAGTTATGGTTCTGCACAAAGAAATTCATCATTATGGCTACAGTAAGTCAAGCCAACACCAAGACAAGTTTACACTTCATCAAGGGCTCCAGAATGGGCAGATAAAAGTGCAGTCAAGAACAAGTTGAACAATCGTTGACATTCTTGAACATAGTCTTTTGCTCCAGGTTCTACACTCTTGACATTGGTGGTCTTGCTCACTTATAGTTTCTACCCTACTCTTTGCAATGTTATTTCTCTATATCGTATTCTTTAACCTCACTAACAATATTTCCCCTTTCTTTATGTGTAGTCTATGGATCTGTGCTTGGTTCCCTTTTCTTTTCTGTACATACAAAAAAGAGTAGTGTGCTTGATTCTCGTGTTTGTAAATGTAAATCAAAATGAATAAAAATGATAAAATAATACAATACTTCCCTACTGACCGCAGCAACCCAAAAGACACTCTTCCTCAGGGTGTAAATATGCAGACGAACAGATAATTGGGGCGCAGGTACATGTAAGGAAAAAATAAAATATAGTGTAAAGTCGTTTTTAAATACCGTATTGGCTCGATTATAGGCTGCACCCTACAAGTTAGGTGCTTTTTTAAAGAAAAAAAATTCTAAGCAAAAAAACCACTTACTGGAACAGATATGCTGCCACTTTGTCCCCAAGATGTGCCCCCCGAGATATGCTGCCACTCTATCCCCCCCAAGATATGCTGCCACTCTGCCCCCCTCCTTCCGCTAGACTTACCGATGCAGACTCCCCGGCGGTGGACATCTACGTGCCGGCAGAGAAGGCTGTTTACGCGCATCGCCGGTGAACGTCTGCGCGATACGCTTAAACAACCTCCCGTGCCGGCACTCCCCTGTGGAAAGTGCTGGCAGGGGAGGCTGTCTGAGCGTATCGGAGAGTAGGATGCGGGTCCCCTGCAACGTTGCGAGGGAATTTTTTTCCTAACCCTGCTGCCTGCCCGGCGCCCGGAACTGCATGTCCCGGGCGTTGGGTGATTCGAATTGCGCATTCCCGCGCTAGACCCCCAATATAGGCCGCACCCCCACTTTAAAGACTTAAAGGGGGGGAGTGCGGCCTATATTCAGGCAAATACAGTAAATCTAGGCCTATGTCAGATAAATGCAACACATCCTGCCTTTAAAGGCCACTGCAACTATAGTGTATGTCAGGGTGAGGCAAATGGAATCCACCACTGGAGTACACAAACAATCTCATTGCTCTGTTAACCCTGTTTCTATTGACTTTATGGGGTAGAATCCTTGCCACACCTTTCTGGGGATAATGTCTGACCAGAACAGTGTAACATCAGGCCACCTCAGCAGTAGCTTCTCGGCCTTACATTGTAAACTTAAGACCAATCCAGCGCGCGGAAGCTCCTTCAATGTCATTCCTCTCCTCCCGAGCCAGTGAATATTCATGTGCTCCCGTGGCATCCCCAGGTGGCACCTATAAGGTCTGACTGCTGCCCTCATGTTGGCCCAGTGAATAAATGTGTGTCTGATGATTATGACTTCTTTCTTTGGAAAGACTTGACAAAAGAGTAAAGGTTAGCACGATTATTTTAACAAAAGAGTAACAACAACATAGCTAGCTAGCCCATTGTTACCTGATGGGTCTTATGTATCTCAAGTTAGCGGTGGAACGTCATCTGCCCAATCCTTATATGAATTCTGCAGACCTACCTTCCGCGGCTGGTGGTGTCGCTACGCCTGTTCTTAACAAATGGGTGCCAAATTGCCTCTGCTAGAGCTTTGTTTAGGACTGCCTTGAATTGGAATATTGTAAGGGGGAGGCTGTTGCTATGTAGTAGAAGCAAGTCTCCCCCTCTTGGCCGCACTTTTAAAAAGGCCTTAATTGTCTGTACTGGGCATCCTGAACCTGCTGACACATGTATTCCCAGCCATCTGCTTTGCCCTTCTTGGTTGGTTTTAGACCTATGTATGCAGCATCTCACAGAGGAGTCGGATACTTGTATATATTTTATGGATGGCGCTACCAATTCACCTATCCTAAAGGCTCCATGGAAAGCAAGTGAGAAAGATGTAGTGAATAGAGCATTTTCATATTCGTTTAGGCACACCTATTTGTAATGCTACAACTAACAGTGCCTTGCACTCTGTGTCAATCGGCTGTCTTGTCAGGTGCTGCTTTTTGTGCTCTCCCTGAACCCTTCATAATTTCCTCAACTATGATTTTTTTAGTAAGGTCTACAATACTCTTTACCTTGCTAAAAAATGATATGGCAACTAAGACTGATTCCGCTCTGGCTCTTGAAAACCATTCATATAGTCAATATATTGCAGCAATCTTCGCAATATTTGACTGTGCTGCACCTCGCGCAATGTTTACCCATCTGTTCCATTCGTGTATGTAGGTCTGCCAGGATTTTTTAGATAGCACCCTTTCCATGAGCCGGTCTAATCGACTGTTGCCCACTGCTAAAGTTTTGTAGGAAAGTTAAATCCCTTGCGGCAGCTTTAAAGAATCTAGTTAGATCATCCCTTGACAAGGCATCATGTTTAGCTGTAAAACAAATATTGTGCTTCATGCATAATAATACCAAGTGCCTCATAAGCCTGGTGACTGGAATAGATGTTGACAGCTATTATTGTGTATACAATACTCAGATTATCTGTCCAAAATACTACAGACTTGTTGGCCAGACTGGTCCACCAAATTTCCAAAGCTACTACGATGGGGAACAGTTCAATGAATGTCAAATTCTTTGTAAGCACCTGATGTGCCATTTGGTTGGCCATTTCTCAGTGCACCACTCACCTGCCAGGAATGCTCCAAAGCCTACTGAACCCGTTATGTTTGTAAACAATTGTAAATCTGGACTTGACTCCTCTTTATCCACCCACAATCTTACTCCATTAAAATTAGACAGAAACTGGTCCAATACTGCCAGGTTTTGCTTTAGTTACTAGTTAATCTTATTCATAAAAAAAGCTCTTTGCAATCCCTGCCATTTAACTTTCCTGTCTCCGATTAAAGATCCTTCCCATAGGAATTACCTTACAGGCACAATTTAGCACGCCTAGCAGGGACTGTAGCTCACAGAGTGAGATTTTGTTTTTAGTCAATGCTTGGGCAACTAGCCACCTGGCCTTCTCTACTTTATCTGCTGGTAGCCGGCCTTCTTTTTGCACCATGTCTATTTCGACTCCCAGGAAAGACAATCTGTTGAAGGGGAATGCAGTTTTCTTAGATGCTACAGAAACCCCTAACTCACCCAGTAAACCAGTCATGGGCCCCTGGAGAGCCCATAACCAGAAAATCATCATGGTAATGTGCTATAGATGACAAGCCTTACTTTTGCTGTAGCATCCAATGTAGGAAGATGCTAAACGACTCAAAAAAGGTGCACAATGTGGCGCAACCCATGGGTAGACATTTATTGACATAAAACTTCCCTTGAAAGTAACAACCCGTATACTTAAAGCTGTCTGGGTACAATGGTAGTAACCTGAACGCCGATTTGATGTCAACTTTGGCTGTTAAGGCCCCTGGTCCTATGTCCCTGATGATCTCTAGGGCATTGTCAAATGACTGGTAATGCACCCTGTATACCTCCTTGTCTAGGGAGTCAGTGACTGAACTACCTTCTGGGTAGGATAGGTGTTGAATTAGCCTGAACTTTCCTGCCCCCTTCTTCGGTACCACACCTAGACGCGAAATACATAAATCTGGAATGGGAGTACTATCGAAAGGACTCGCTATCCTGCCTAAAGCCCGCTCTTTGTCTACCTTCTGCAGGACTTTATCTGGGTATTCGTAAGCTGACTTCAGGTTTCTATGGCCCGTTCCATGCATCACAACATCTCGTAACAGGAATTTTAAAACCAAACTTAAAACCATTCAATAAAAAAACAGCTATCTTTCTGATGTGCATGTGTATTATTGTGTAACAAATTTTGAATAATTCAAGGGTTTTTGGATCCTTTAAACACTTGGTGTTAAGGTTTTCTATCAAGTCCAGCTTGGTGATACGCCAGGTTTTCGGCTATATTGGATTCTACTATATCAAATTTGACCAAAATCACAGTGGCAATTTAGTTCCATTTGGGGTGAAGGGTCCTCATTCTTTCTCCAGGTGTGATTCAAAGGATGACTTTATGCCTGTTGTACCCAAAGGTAAATACATTACTGCATGCATAATTGGCTAGTACAATGGTGTAGCTGAAATGTTTCCTCTACAAAAGGGACATCTTTTCAATGACAGGTGCGCTTAGGCAATAATTAAACATGCTATAGCTAAGGGAATGGGCAGGCAGCTGAACCAGGATAAGACAAGCCCAAACTGGGACACCGAACCAAAAACCAAGACCACACGGTATCACATGAAAGAAAGTACAACACCTTACCCATGGCTGCCGCACATTTACCCTTACGAAAAATTACTTAAGTAATACTGCAGTTTGTTTGTAGAAAACTGCAGTTTCTTGGACATGAAAAAACTGCAATACTCCACTTTTACTGCAGTATTACTGCATGTTTACTTCATTATATTGCAAACCTACAGTTGTACTTCAATGTACTGCAGTTTTATAGCATTTTTACTTCCTTACAAAAATAACTACAGTGAAGTACAAATGCAGTAAAACGGCAGTAAACATGCAGTAACACTGCAGTAAAAGTGCAGTATTGCAGTTTTTCATGTCCAAAAAACTGCAGTATTACTTCAGACAAAACTGCAGTAATTTTTCGTAAGGGTAACGTAAGAAATTAACGGGAACCAGCAAAGCAAGGCCTCACCGAATAAACACAGATTCCCAAACACAATTCTAAAGGTTTAGGCAAGATCACTTTTATCGTGTGGTTGCAAACTAAGTCCAGAAAAAAAATTGTAACAAGAAAGAAAGTGAAACAGCAGCACCCAGTAATACTGCAATGTGCACAATCACCATGCCCTGTACATTGGCTGCTTTGAATAGCCTGGCGAGCAATTAGCCAGCATCATCTGCAGTCACAAGTAATATTTTAGTGTATCCGGCAATGCAGTCATTGCAGGTTTACAAACTGCAACAAGCTCTGGGAGGCCTCCTGAGGAACCCATATTTACCTTAAAATTATTAGAAATTTGCACCCCTCAGATTACATGCACAGCTATTTTATTTTTCAAACTCATTTAATAGTGAAAACGTAAGAGGGCATTATAAGTAATACAGCCCAGTAATCACACACCCATTCAACCTAACCCATATTAGTTTGCCAACTGGGTTCAACACTGAACCATTAACAACTGTTAAATACATCATACAGTTAGACAAACACCCTATAACAGAAAAGTAAATCTCCTTCACTATTTTAAATATTGGGTGGCGTGAGGTAATACAAAGCGCATAACGCATCCATTTTGCTTCCTCCCTCTCCCGACCATTTCCTCAATCACACCTCCCCGACCCGCCTTTCTAGGGGGGGTAATCATGTGACAGGCATGCGAACCTCCCCTTGCACTGCTACACGTTCACGTGATTGAAAATGTCTTGGGTAATATGCCGGGGCGCGTTGTCATTGGCTGATGCTGCTGTCTGTCACGCACTCCAGGAAGACCCCCTCTGCTTCTCCTTCTTCTCCATCGGTCAGTCTGGAGATGCAGGTCTTATTCATCTAGATATTTACAGTCAGTGCGGGTATTTGTCTGATCACATCCACCGGAGCGATGCTGTCCTTCATGCTGGGCCTGTCTGCGATCATAGCAGGTAATGCTTATGTTTAAATGCTGGTTTATACCTGCATCAGCGGTGAAACGATCACAGTATATATATATATTTGATAATAGCTAAAGCCATCATACAGAGTTACTGGCGAGCCACCGACCCTATATATATATACACACACACACACACACACACACATACACACACACACACACACACACACACACACACACACACACACACACACACACATATATATATTATGGTATATCACAGGTTGCAGTCGACTCTGTGGGCAGTAGGGCAGAATGTTCTCTTTGATACTACCAGTGCTGCCAGTAAATACTAGGCAGTATATACATGGTGTTTTAAAGAAATGTGGAAGTCACTACTTTGTGATGAAATCATTCCTGGTATGGAAACACATGAAAGGCCTGATCATTTTTGTTCTCTAGATGTGCCTTGGTGATTACAGTTTGGCCTGATGCTGGCACACATACAGGTCTTCTTGAAGGTGATCAAGGAGGTTCAGATACAGAACATTGTGTGGGTGCCATGCACTGGATATCTAATGCTAACTGTGTCCAATTAACCCCTTGGCTTCATCTGAAGCACTGCCTCAGGTGCCTGCTCCATAATCTGAGAAATGCAGTTCTACAGATTTTTTTTCAATGTTTTTGTCATTTTTGTGATGGGAAGGTCTGTTTCCCAAGGTCAGGAATACTTCATTTTCATCATGTCTGGTGAGATCCTGATTATTTCTCAAGAGATTTTGGATTGCTGTGGTGTCATTGGACAGAATGTGTAATATACATAAAAAATATGGTCTTAAGTAGTTAATTAAAATGAAATGTTCATAAAATAATGAAAATTTCTTCTTTTAAATGTAACATTTTATAGTTCAAAACCCTAGTACCAAGTAAACAAAAAATAAATAAAAAGCTATTCAACATTACATTACAATAAGTTTGTAATATCATTGTTTTAAAGTCAGAAAATAAATATTAAATATATATAAATATTGGCAAATATGTCAATGCTATTCTTTTTCTGATGACCACTTCTCAAGTGCCGTCACTTTCCGTGTCAGATTTCCCTGTAAACTTATGCAGTAGTTTGGGGTCACTCAGAAATGTCCTTGTTTTTGACAGAATGGACATTTTGTCCATTAAAATAACAGGAAATGGATGAGAAATACAGTGTTAACGTTGTAGATGACTATTGTAGCTGATTTTTAATGAAATATCTTCATAGATGTAAAGAGGCCCTTTACCACTCCTGTGTTCCAGTGGCACTTTGTGTTCGCTAATCCAAATTTAAAAGGCTAATTAGATAATTAGAAAACTCTTGACATTATGTTACACAGCTGCAAATTTCCATGGAAAGAGCTAAGTGACCCCAAACCTTTGAACAGTAGTGTAATTTTATTAATGCAGATCTATCTGTTAATAATTGTATGCGAAAGACCGTTCCTTAAGTTATTTTCATTTGGTTGTAGAAGGTTTAACAGACGTATAAGTAACGTTTGCACAATCCTTTTTCTCAAGCATGAAAGATATTACTGTATCCCTAAAGGGATGTGAACACTGTTAAAGTTCCCCTGCTTAATGTGACATGGTTATTTAGAATGGTTTATCTGCTGGGGCGAGACGGTGGTCACGTGACTGCTTCTGCATGAATCACATGACCTAGGTAGTTGTTATACATGATTCCGGTAAAGTTTAATTTCTGCTGTTTAGGACTGATACATCTTGATCTGAAAAGGGGGTGGATCTGTTTTAATCATGCAGGTTTTCGTTCCTATTTCCTAGAGCTGCTGGGCATTGTCAAATGCCACTGGCAACCCGCAGCGCCAAGTATTCTTCTTTTCATAAAAAGTTATGTATAATACATAATTATGTATTATTGTATCTGGTGCTCAGAGCTGTGATTACAATAGTATCTTCTTTATTTTAATAATAATAATGGGTGCATATTCCTGTATTCTTTTGTAGATAGGCTTATCGAACTCCTTGTGATCCATTTTTTTCATCATATTGTATTTTGTATTTGATTAGGACATCTAAGACGTAACTTAATATTTATTTTTAAAGCAAACTTACAATCTTAGACATACCAATACTTTGTTTTCTAGTTATATAGCTTTAATATAACTCCAGTTTTTTTCTAAATTCATTTTTACATCTGAAATTTCCAGATTAGATGTTAAGAGCCTATTGCTCACACACCAGCAGTGCTATGTTATTTACGTTTAGGCGGTGTGTACACATACAATGCATTGTTTACAGTACACTATGAGTTTTGGCTTTTCAAGGGCACCTCCTATCTAGGTTAGGTCTGTTGTATCTTGTGTTTATTTCTACTAGTCCCAGGGAGATCCAGAAAGAGCCACCTGCTCACAACAGTATCTGGATTTGTCTTGTCCCCTCTGTTAGAATGTAGTCTGCTTACTTATTTATTATCCCTTTGAAGTGCTACTTCAAATTATATTTCTGGTTCTAAAATGAAAACCAATCAAAAATATTGGTTAAGGCAATAACAAGGTCTTTTTGCCACTACTTGGGGCATTTTCTTTTTTTTTTTGTGGAAAATACATAAGTAGAACTTGTATGAATACAACTACAGCCATAGGGATCAATGTAAAGTAGTACGAGACGCAACATGTCATCCTTAAAATTATAAAATCCAGGGCAACATAGCTCGTGTTGTTCACACAGCCTATGTAATGAAGCACATTAAATCACATTGCATTATTTTTTGCTACGTAACTTTACAGCTATATCTTGATAGCTAGCTAGTTTTTTTAGTGATGGGCAACCAGCCTAGTGTCCTTTTTGGAGTTGATGCAGTCATTAAAAACATCAGTAATGTAGTGCAAATAATCATGTTGACTGTAAATCTCACTGTTTACTGTTAACAGCTGTCTCTGCTGTTTTGTAGAAACAGTGGTTTCTTGTTAAACAGGTTGCTTGGCGTGTATCAGCAAGAGTGGTAAAACTCTACCACCATTGTTTTCCACCCCCAAATATTAGCCACAGCAATTGAAATGTTAACTACTTACTGTACATATAAACATTGTATTGATCTAGAAAGCAATTTATTTTCTTGGTTCTCAAGCATTAAGGCAGAATTGTAATACGCAAGCAGTGAGTCGTTCTCTCCAATGTCAGTTATGAAAGCCTGCGGTCTTACTCTAATGAATGAGTGCTGTGTTCACAGAAGGCTAGCAGTTATAACATGTGGGATAAAACTGCTGTTTTATTTTATTATTGTCAAGCGTTGTTCTACTTGTTAAAAAGAAGAGGCACTAGAACTAACAAATTGGGAGATAATGGATCTGGGATGGTTTTTACAGTAGTATGTGTCTTTTCATTATATATAATAGGGTTGTGGCTTTTCAATAACTATCTAATTTTTATTTTGTTTTTTTGTTCAGTTTCATCGGCTGACTTTACTGTACTTAAGTCGCCGCAGAGCCAGATATTTCAAAAGGGTGATTGGCCACTTCCAGGAGAACGCATTCCAGATGTGATTGCTTTGTCAATGGGGTTTTCTGTTGAGGAGGTAAGTCTTCTATTGCCAGCATGCCCAGTTCTTAAATGAATTATATATAGTTCACCAGGTTTCACAAGAAAACTGCTAACTGGCCCTTCCAGGCTATAGGGAAGTGCAAGAGTTGTTTGTTAGTTATGCACAGTTAGTGCATTACTTACACCAAATTGTCTTTTGCATTATTTTGTGGATAGGATTGTTAATTGTTTAGTAAATAATACATATTTCCTATGTTTTTTCAATAGGATCTCTCTTGGCCTGGTTTAGGAGTTGGCAACCTTTTTCAGCGTCCACGTGCCACAGTCCTGGTGACAGTAACTGGTGTGGATAAATTGCCACTAACCGGAAGTGGAATGTCTTATCCTGTAGAAAATGTGAGTATTTTGACCTTTATTCTGATGACGGATGTCTAATTATTAATCCAGCATAAACTGGATTATGTTTTCACAGCTTGATGCGAAAGACAGTTCCCAACAAAGACATTTTACCCATAATGCATACATGTTAAAAATATATATATATTTTATCAAATCTTTACTATAAGAATGGTAAAAATATGGAAGTCTGGTAGACTTAAACAGTAGCCACCTAAACGAGAGGTTAGTAGCTTTTTCTTTTCATATTTAAAATAAAAGCCATGGTCAACAGAATCAATAAAAACTCTGTACAGACAAGAAAAAATACTTTGGAACCATGATGATGTTCTTGTTAAGAAATTTGGGAAGGCCTGTTATGAAACAATGGGCAAATAAGATCCACCCAATACATGTAGTCTGTCCATTTTCCCTGCTGCAACATATTTAAATGTTTGTATTACATCCCCAATCTCGCTTTTCTAAGTTATACATAAGTGAGAACCCTTAGTCTTTCCTGATAATTTTTTATCCTGCAAACCATGCATCTTAGAAGCTCTTCTTCTAAACTCTCTAGAATGTCTATATGCTTCTAGAGATCAGGTCTCCAGAAATGTACACAATAATCTAGGTGGCATCTGTAAATATCTCTAGCTATACAACCAGCACACTGTTTGCTTTTCCAGACACTTTGGTACATTTCCTGCTTTACCTTCATATTTTAACTTGGTGATCCTTCAGTGTTTAGGTCTTACAGCTGAGAACCATACATTGATTGTAGAAATTCTGTATTGGATAGGTTTTTTTTATCTCTGATATTTTTTCTCCTTTTCCCCTCCAGGCTGTGCCTTACAGTGTTGACAGCGTTGTGAATTCCATCCATTTGCTGTTCTCTGAAGAAATGCCTGTTGTCCTACAACTTGCTCCCATAGAGGAAGTAAGAATTTTGCTAGATATTGTAACATCCTGGACTTAATAGGATACCTGCCTTGGTTCAGGGTTGGCGATTTGTTAACATTACTTGGCTTCGTTAAAGTAAGCTATTTATGTTGAAGGTCATCCTATATTACAGGGGTGTCCAAGTTTTTTTCTGTAGTGGCCCACTTCATCAGAAATGTGTGTGTGCGTGGGAGAGAAAATATGACCTTTAAGCTTTTGATCAACTTTTATATGTCATTCTATCAATACTAATTTACTTAAACAGTAAAATAAAGGCAGTCCACAAACCATTTAAAACAAGTTTAGCCAAATAAAACTGCAGGAGGCTGAAGCACACTGTGGGTACAAGCTGGATTTAAGCTGGCTGACACACACTGAGTTGATCAGGGCCGGATCAAGAGCATCACGGGCCTGGTGCTGAGGATTTTGGTGGCCATTTTATGGGAAAAAATAAAATAGACAGAATCTTAACTCATCGGCATCCATGTGTCCTGGATAAAGATTACATCTTGGCAGATAATACAAGATACAATCTTATGTGATGGGATTGGGAGTACATAAATTCACTAAAAAAAAGTCATCATACACAGATGAAACAGAGTAAATAACGCAAATAATACTTTTCCTCCCACTGATTTCTGGGCCAAGAAAGTTTTGTCCTCTGAAGTGACTACAAATTCAGGAGGGCGTTTTATCTCTGGTTAAGTAAAAATTAAATAGTTCTATTTATTCCTGCAGTAACTAAGGTGCCAGGAAACAGACAACCAAACACACACACGCCAGGACAGGCTCTGCCACACCGACCCCCAAACACACCAGGACAGGCTCTGCCACACCGACACCCAAACACACACACACCAGGACACGCTCTGCCACACCGACACCCAAAAAAACCTTGTGAATTGCCCCCTTTTGTGCATTTATGCCCCCACACCCTTGTGTATTGATTTATGTAATGCCCCCACCCCTTTTGTATTGGTTAATGTGATGCCCAACCATCCTCTTGGAGGCGGTCTCACAGCCTTTGAACTTTGCAGCCGTGCCGCCGCTTTGAATGTGGTCTACCGGCCCATTGAGAAATTTAGCCCGCGGGCCGCACGTTGGACGCCCCTGCTATATTAGAACTACAGGGAAAAGCAGCAGAAATGTAGTTTCAAATATTGTAAGTAAACTATATTATTTCAGTATAAAAGTGTACTAAAACTTGTGTATTTATGTTACTCTAGAGAGTATACATGGTTGGTAAGGCCAATACCGTATTTGAGGATCTTTCAGTGACTTTAAGACAGCTAAGGAGCCGCTTGGAACAGGACAACTCCATTCTCTCATCCCTACCACTCAGTTCTTTGTACAAAAATGATGAGGTAAGTCTCTCCTTTCCCCTCTCTCTCTCTTTCTCATATATATTTTTTTCTGAACAGAGGTTAATAAATACCTAGATTCTTTCACATTTGAGGTACCTCTACATAGAATCAACATTTAAATGTTTAGTTTTACTGTGTTTTAGTTATGTTTCCCCATTAAAATAGTTGTGAGCAGACACAACCTAAGTATGCACAATGGATTATTGATAAAACTCTCCTTATGAAGAAGGGAGGAGATCATATGCATGGCACAATTCAGTATAATCCATTATATAAGCAGTCATCATATTTGTACCAATGCACATTCTTCCTTTTTTTCTGTAGACTGATAGGTTGTTTCTTTCTGAACTGCAAGTACTACAAGATATCCCTGCTTTGGTAAGTTAAATATAAGTATATGTTTTTGGGATTTATCTTTTTTACTTCTAAATGTGTTTTAATCTGCACCTCCCTTTATAGTCTAATTAATTTCACACTACAAAAGCAGCTAGCACTATAATTAAATGTAAAGTATGTAGGTTTAAGCTATAAAAATTATTTGCTTACCTTTCAAAAGTATAAAGTTTGTCTGTTTGGTCTCCTTATGTTTGTTGTCTTTTGCATTAATGACCTCGTACATAAATTTCTACATCGCAAAACTCCTACATCGCAACTGCATATTGGCCCTTTACAAGATAGAACACAAAAATAATGAATTTTGACAGTAGATCCATTTTGCTTGTTAGGTCTGGCCTTTTTTTTTGTTTTTTCCCCCTGCTGTAAAGATTCAAACCTAATCAATCCTTGGCTCATCTTAGATCCAGTATAGCCAAAACATTATAGATGCTTGAACTAGCAAAGTTTTAGTGATGTGATGTATCAAACCTATAGCATGCTCACCAAAATTTCCCTCTTGGATCCTGGGATAAAGGGGGCGGGGTCAACTCTACTTGACCCTGCAGAATAAAGCTTTCTAGGCTCCCGCAGTTTTTAATCCCGCTCCCGCAATGTGGGTGTTCCGCTCCCGCCACTTTTGTGGCCAATCCCGCCCGCTCCCGCCACATTTGTGGCCAATCATGCCCGCCTCCTTACCTGATTTCCCGCGCAGTCCCGCGCGGCTGCCCTCGAGTTGTTCCCTCACGGTGTCTCTTCTCTTGCTCCGCCCAGGAACAAGGCGGAGTCACAGGAAGTGACGTCACATCACGTGACTCCGTTTTGTTCCTGGGCGGAGCAAGCTAGGAGACACTGTAAGGGAGCAGCAAGAAGGCAGCCTTGCGGGACTGCGCGGGATTACCGGGACCCGCAGGTACAGTGCCTGACCGCCCGCTCCCACCCGCAGCCCCAGCAAGACCGCCCGCGCCCGCAAGTTTTTTGGCGGGACCCGCCTCCCAGTACAGTCCTCTAGTTTGGAGCTCATTTTTAGGAGTTGATGGGACAGGATACCAAAAAAAGGGGGGACTGTCCCAGGAAACTTGGGACTGTTGGCAGGTATGCTATAGTACAAGATTGGTAGATTTATTAAAGCTGTTTAGCTGACATTCCTCAGTAACATTGGTTACTGTAGTGATGTGCAGCTGAATTCAGTATAAATATATTGGCGCATTTCTTTATTTTTAATTGCTCTATAAGGTATTGATGCCCAAGAGCCGTGCTGAAAACCACATCGCCAACATTTATACTAACCAGATGCCATACTTTATATGTAAAACAATATATTCTAAGAGTGTGATTTTACTTTATATTATGCATGCATGTACCAAGCCCTGAAAATGTCCAGTAGCCTGGAAAGAAACATCTAGATGCGTCAATGATCTGATAAAAATAATCCTACTGTCCCTATTTGTATAGCTGTCTCGGCACAAGCATCTAGCCAAGGATAATGCCCCTGATATTTATTCTCTGGAACTGACTGGCCTGGAGGAGATCAAAAAACGTTATGGAGAAGATTCCGTGAAGTTTAAAGATGCAGCTCAGATCCTTTCTGACGTCCTGCAGAAGGTACCTTAAAAGGAATGCATTTATTCTTCCAATTTGTGGAACATCATAGATATGTACATAAACACACATCTAAGATGATCAGTTTCATATATAATATGACTAACTTCTGTAACATATAACATTGTATATGATTGATGTAAATGTTTTTATAACGTGTGTATATTTCTAATATTGAGAACCCTACCCAACATTATATTGGTTCAGTGCCCTTGCCTTACTTTAATAAACTGTCAATAGTTGAGTATACAGATACCATTGATTTCCCAAAACATCATCAACTGAAATATTGAATAATCTGTGTTTAAACATTAAAACTTTAGTTCTCTAGGCACTGGGGATTTTTAAATCAAGGACCCCTGTAGACCACGCGTTGTGTATAATTTCTTAATGAACGTCACCAGTATGATCATTGTGCCTGGACTTGCATGCTAACACTGTGTTTTGCAGTTTGCAGATGACATGTACAGTATTTATGGCGGTAATGCGATTGTTGACATTGTGACTGTCGAATCATTTGAGACACCCCTTGTCAGGAAAAGCCGCTCTATTTTGGCATCTGAAGCAATTGTAAGTAGCATAAAGCATATATTTGTTCAATTTATTTTAAACAAAGGCACCCCCCTCTTTGGTACATAGAATATTCCAAAATAAAAATACAAAGAGAATAAAATTGAAATTAGTTGTCTCTGTCTCTTGTATGAAAAAGATCTGAGTTGTGCAAAAGTATAAGGGGGATGCACTGTCCAACACTGCGCCCCATCTAGAAGATGGTTCTTCAGTTAAGCCAGTGTAACAGTAGTGATATGTACATAGAAGGGGTAATAGAAATGGAGTGAGGGCAGAGGAAAGAAACCGCAAGGCTGTAGTTGATGGTCTGGTTAGGTATTATCCAATATCTCCAGGATGCAAATGCTGTATGTGAGCACTCCCAGGAGGCTAGAACAAGTATAACCTTACACCCAAATTGTAAAGCTCCTCGCAGGGTAGAGAATATATTGTTTGTTACATTTTGAGTTGCATTATAATAAAAGCAATGGCTGATTTCCTGCATCCCTTTAACAAACTTCTGTTTCATACTCTAGAGCAACCCTGGCAGTCCCTATAACCTCGCCTACGAATACAACTTTAACTACGCAGTTGTTTTCAACATTATCCTGTGGATGATGATTGGACTTGCCTTAGCTGTCATCGCTATCTCCTACAACCTTTGGAATATGGATCCTGGCTACGATAGCATCATTTACAGGATGACCAACCAGAAGATCCGAATGGACTAACTTTCACGTTTCCATGTATATTTAATGAAATAATTGAATTTCCAAATGAATTCTTTGTTTTAAATGAGGTGTCCTTGACTGTACACTTGCCATTTTTCTTTGAATTGTGCTAGTTAACTGTTCTACCTGAATGCTCTGCTCATGCCAGAAATCAGTAATCACCCAGTGGTTATGGATATTTACATGTAGTTCCAAAAGCCTCATTTCAAGCTGGTGAATAGGCTTTATAGACCTGTATAGGGGATTACCTTTTAGTAGGGTGTTACTAGTTACCATTTCTCTCGACACTGGAGCAACTGAAAATGCATTATACAATATTTATTCAGAAATAGGGAGCAGATCATCACAAACTTTTTTTCCTTTGTACTATGCTTTGTGTGGTAAATTGCACTGTTTCCAAAAAAAAAACCCCTTGTAAGACTTGTAATTAAAAAAAAAAAAAAAAAAAGGGTAAGGTAAAACTATTTAAAAAAAAAAGTTTTGATTAAGTTACCTTTATTTTTCTGTAAAGCCTATCCATCAGCATCATTATTCCTTCTTGAATGTCGTAATGGCAATCCAGCTTTAGTTAAATGCATAGATGTCGCACAACAAGACCATGTATTGTGTATTGATGCCTCTTTTTTCAGGACATAAAATAAATTTTTGAAAATCTTCACTAGGATGTCAGAATTGAAGTATATATTTATTGTGCGTGCCGGATGTGAACATGACAGAATTTCAATTAATTTTCCAGTTCTGATGGTATTCTGTGCTATTCTTTGCAGACTCTACCAGACCGTGTTGTTCGTTATACATGGCTGTAAATGTTTTAGTTTGTAACTATTAAAATGGAATGGAAAATTTATGGTGTATTTATATATTGCTAAACTTAACCAATATTAATTTGCCCAGTAGATTAGTATTGTTAATCCATTGGTACCAATGTAATGTGTATACACTCCTCTTGTATGTTTTACCCTTTAAAGAGCCTACAATCACCATGTCAAGGAGACAGATATGCAAAGCTGTACCATATTCTAGTAAATGATTTGCCTACCAAAGCTGTGACTTATTTGTTGTGGTTATTTCCTGCTGATTCTCATTGATGTTAGTGACGTGCACATGTAGATTGAAATTCTGCTTAGAGATACGCTCCAAAAGTATATGGGCATGTGTATTGGCCTTTTGAATTACTGCTGGGGTTTATTTAATAAAGGGATACTTTACAGGAGAGTTGCGTTTCAGCTCCTTGACTTCGCTATACATTATACAGGGCCAATGTCGGTGAGCTCCTGGTGTGAGAAGAGCTTTTGGATGAGGCAAATCTTTAACCTGGTTAATAATTATTTCTAATGAGATATTTACTTATAAAAGTGTTCAAATTCAGCAGAGTAAGTGGTACAGTGTCTTTAACTGCATATTACTTTAAGGCTTATGAAATGGACCAGTGAGTTTTCATTTTAAGTTTCATGAAAAGTAAGGTAAATTGAAACATGGATTTTTTTTTTCTCGGGATCCATGGAGTAATAAGAACTATGTAACAGACTTAACAAAGACATAGTGTTTTTTAATACAACATATTGCAAAAGGCACAGAAAAGGGCAACTGAAAATGCATTATAATTATACAATATTTGCTCAGAAAAAAAAATGCTCTGTTGGGCTAATAGGATAATTTAGACATAGGAAATAAGTAAATGTTTTATGTACAAAAAGTTAATCTGATTAGCTGTAAAAATATGCAATATCCACTTTATATTTTTTAAGAGATTTAAAGTAACCATCAATGAGTTCCAAGTCCCATCGTATAAAAACCTTGTCCACATGTAATGCTTCCCAGTTTTGGCATTAAACTTTTATTTAAAAGGTTATGCAGTATAATGTCTTCTTTCTTCTGCACAAATTTTCCTTAGTTATGGACAACCTAAGTAAAAGAAAAATATAAGTATGAAAAATGGATAATGAAGTTTCCATCTTACCTAAAAGAAATTGTGGTCTACCTTATCCAGTGGTAAAGGCTGAATGCTTAGGATGTAGGCAAGATTTCCATTATGAGTCCTATGTAACTTGTCGCCTGCCTCAATCCTCATTCAGCCTGTGACCGCTTTATTCCAACCTCTTGTTTTATCTATTTCAACTTTTAGTTCCCCTTTCCTCCCCACTCTTACCCAGTTGTCTATTTCAGTTACCTTTTGCTGCGCAGCTTCTCCTCTATGCTAATTTTTACCATTGTAAACCTACCTCTCTTCATTCTCATTCTTGCCATTTGTCATCTCCCTCTTCCCATTCGTATCCTCACAGCTTGTTCAATCTCTTTCTATCCTTTTGTGTCGGCATGCCCTTCCCACCTTGTTTGCTCACATGCTCAACCCTATTTCCCAGATTCCCTGGTTTAGGAGCGAAGAGTCCAAATAGGCAGCTAGGGATAACACTTTTATTCTTAGGAATGGGCCCACTTTGCTATACAGTCATACTCCCTTTGGTTGCAAATCAGTATTAAAGGTACCAAATGCTATGCATCTATTCACTAAACCTTGATTTAGGTACCCAAAGAATGCACTATTCATCTAATAGTATTTATTTTTGATATTACTAAATCAATAAAGACCTTACTAAAATCAACAAGACCTTAAGCTGAATAACAACTTTTATCCTTCCTGACTGGATAACCTCACTTTACCATTTCTCTCATTTTATTAAATTACAAATGTTGCAATTACATTTTATTCTGTATAATATTTTATTTTAAACACAAAGTCAAATTCAATCATTGTAAGGTAACATTTATTTTATTTTTGTAATGTTTACATTTAAATACAAATCTAAAATATGTAGTCTGTATACTACTACTTTTGCATGCGGTGTCAGAGTGATTTGGCCCATTCTTCTTGGCATATCTGCTCCTGGTTATTTAGGTTGATTTAGATGTTGCTTGTGGACCTCAATTTTCAAAGTGCCACAGATTCTGAAACTTTAATCCTCACAAAAGTACCACTTTGTAACCTTCTCTACAACCCTTAACCCCTTCAAGACCGGAACGTACTTGGTACTTCCTGGTCATACGTCACCGCCAGACCGGGACGTACCAGGTACGCCATCGATGATGTGCGATCCAGCGGCGCTATGAACGCTGGAATCGCGAGGGGTGGCTGCTACTGACCGCTGGGTGTCCCCAGCGATCCGTAGCAGCCACTCCCCCTCAATTCCGTGCACGTGATCGCTTTGAAGCGAATTAAAATATTTTTAAAAAACTGCGGTCTTCAAGGGAAGACGCAGTACGCAAATGCCAGTCTGGAAGGGGTTAAACCCTTCTGTCTTCTACAAGTATGTCCCAATATCTCTGTAGTCTCCGTTCTGTAAACATGGTGTCTGAAACCAGCGGAGGACAGCACCTTCCCGTTTGGTCTGAAGTCTAGCTGGAAGGGGCGATGCTGGAGTGATTATGTTTCTTCGTGATGCAGTAGTCTATGCACAGAGTGGACCAGGAGGTAAGTACGCCGATGGAAAACTGCATGTATTATTTCCAGCACGCTACTTCACCTAAAAAGTACCTGCAAAGCACACTTAAGTAGGTACCATACCGACTACATAACTATACCACAAAATAAATAAACCTCTTGGACCACGTGCACTGTAATTCTGGCTGACATTCCCTATAGAAGCTGCTCTTGCTAAAGAAACACATGATCTCCATGTGGCAAAATTCCGAGAGCATTTCTTTTTTCTGATCCTTACGTATGAACAGCTTTATTGTTGTTTATTGACTTCTGTGTAGATCCCCTGATTCTGCGTATAGATTTTATACCTCACAATTTGTCTCTAAAAAAAGGAACATTTTTAGATTTATTTCTATAACCAGTTATTGGTGGGAGCAAATGTGGATACTGTCTCATAGTCAGACTCTGACGTAAGACCGGACATGTCATCCGAGATATACATTAAAGTCAATAAACAAATAACAATAAAAACTAATAATATCTATAGCTTTTTTAATCGTTTCCTCTAAAAAAAAAACTTTTATTACTATCAAAGATTTGTCATTTGTTCCCAGTCTGAATTCTAACTAATTCACTTGGGTAAATGACTCAAACTTGTGTGCTCGAAAGTTATTGCTGCAGGCAACTGCCACTATTCAGGTACTGCGATCAGCAATACAAGGCAATGGAGCCCTGATCTCGACATTTTTGTCAACTGATCATTAAATAACGTTGTGTTTTTCTGTTTAAAGACACGTTATATTACATAGATACATATACACACACACACATATACTTATTATATATTTCTTACAAATACTCACATGCTTACATACACACAGTTACACACTAACATACTCACTGGCCACTTTATTAGGTATCCCTTTTCAATTGCATGTTAATAGAAATAGCTAATCAGCCAATCACATGGCAGCAACTCAACGCACTTAGGCATGTAGACGTGGTCAAGAAGTCATCAGAATGGGGAACAAAGGAGATTTAAGTGACCAATGGTTGTTGGTGCCAGATGGGCTGGTCTGAGAATTTCAGAAACTGCTGATCTGCTGGAATTTTCATGCACAACCATCTCTAGGGTTTACAGAGAATAGTCAGAAAAAGTGAAAATATCCAGCGAGCGGGGGTTGTGTGGACTAAAATCCCTTGTTGATGTCAGAGGTCAGAGGAGAATGGGCTTACTGGCTCGAGATGATAGAAAGGCAACAGTAACTCAAATAACCGCTCGTTACAACCATGGTATGCAGAATACCATCTCCGAACGCACAACACATCGAACCTTGAAGCAGATGGGCTACAGCAGCAGAAGACCACACTGGGTGCCAATCCTGTCAGCCAAGAATGGAGACTACAAAAATCGGATAATGGAAGACTGGAAGAACGTTACCTGGTCTAATGAGTCTCGATTCCAGGTGAGACATTCAGATGGCAGGGTCAGACTTTGGTGTAAACAACATGAAATAACATGCTGGTGGTGTTATGGTGTGGGGAACATTTTCTTGGAACACTTTGGGCCCCTTAGTACCAATTGAGCATCATTTAAACACAATGGCCTACCTGAGTATTGTTGCTGACCATGTCCTTCCCTTTATGACCACAGTGTACCCATCTTCTGATGGCTACTTCCAGCAGGATAATGCACCATGTCACAAAGCTCACATCATCTCAAACTGGTTTCTAAAACATGACAACGAGTTCTCTGTACTCCAATGGCTTCCACAGTCACCAGACCTTAATCCAATAGAGCACCTTTGGGAAGTGCAGCCGACAAATATGCAGCAACTGCGTGATGCCATCATGTCCACATGGACCAAAATCTCTCCGGAATGTATCCATCACCTTGTAGAAAGTATGCCACTAAGAATGAAGGCAGTTCTGAAGGCAAAAAGGGGATCCAACCCGTTATTAGCAAGGTGTACCTAATAAGGTGGCCAGTGAGTGTATATACAAAAAGGGGAGCTCACAACCTAATCATAAATGGCACACACTCAGATTCCCGAGTTGCTGTTAGAATAATAATGATAAATAAATTCCGATTCCACTCCTTGGTAAGCAATATAGCCATGAACAATGATATAGGTCATGCCAAACTTGGGGTACTTGGACATAGTGGCAGGCTTTGCGATATATATATGGCCATTTAGTGTGACGGAATTCCAAATATTTATGCCTTAGATAGTCTTTTGGTAGCTGGGTATTCTTTTTATGTCTTTTTGTACCACTGACAAATATACTAACACAGACAATAATATAAGGTACTCACACAGTATGATACACACACACACACAGTATGATACACACACATGTATACACAACATTTTTTTTGTGCCTCCACTTTTATTTGTTCTGGAAGGGGAAGTCACAAGCTCTCCCTCTCAGTCACCAGCTCTCATGATCCCTTGCAAATGTTCACACGCTGGTTATGTCTGAGCACCGGGAAATTACGTCATATTCATGTGCTCAGACTAACGGCAGTGTCAGCTGGTGAGGTGCATGCAGTAATGTATATGTCTGCAAATAACCGTGATCGCTTTGCGAATAGAGATTTTGAAGTTACACATTCTTGTGAATAAACAAATTCACAAATACTTAGTTCATGAATAAAGAGGATCTACTGTATATCTATCCTTTATTGTACCCTGCTCATAATGTTTTTTTATGACTAATATGCTGTTTATATACCGTATTGGCTCGAATATAGGCCGCACTTTTTTCCCCCACTTAAAGTTTTTAAAGTGGGGGTGCGGCCTATATTCGGGGTCTAGCGCCCGACGCCCGGGACATGCAGTCCCGGGCGCCGGGCAGGCAGCGGGGTTAAGATACAGATCCCCCGCAGCGGTGCAGGGGACCTGCATCCTTCTCCCCGATACGCTCAGACAGCCTCCCCTGCCAGCACTTCCCACGGGGGGGGGGGTGCCGGCACGGGAGGTTATCTAAGCGTTTTACCTCTGCCCACCCCCGACTTACCGGAGCAGACTCCCGGGTGTCTTGCTGGCAGCGGGGTTAAGATACAGATCCCCCGCAGCAGGGGACCTGCATCCTTCTCCCCGATACGCTCAGACAGCCTCCCCTGCCAGCACTTCCCACGGGGGGGGGGGGTGCCGGCACGGGAGGTTATCTAAGCGTTTTACCTCTGCCCACCCCCGACTTACCGGAGCAGACTCCCGGGTGTCTTGCTGGACCGGCGGGAGACATCTACGCAATACGCGTATGCAACTTCCGGTACCGGTACCGGAAGTTGCATACGCGTATTGCGTAGATGTCCCTCGCCGGCCCCGCAAGACACCCGGGAGTCTGCTCCGGTAAGTCGAGGAGGGGGGGGGCAGATAAGGACAGCGGCAGCGTATCGCGGGGAGGGAGGACAGCGGCAGCGTATCGCGGGGAGGGAGGACAGCGGCAGCGTATCGCGGGGAGGGAGGACAGCGGCAGCGTATCGCGGGGAGGGAGGACAGCGGCAGCGTATCGCGGGGAGGGAGGACAGCGGCAGCGTATCTCGGGGAGGGAGGACAGCGGCAGCGTATCTCGGGGAGGGAGGACAGTGGCAGCGTATCTCGGGGAGGGAGGACAGTGGCAGCATATCTCGGGGGGGGGACAGAGTGGCAGCATGTTTTTTTTGGTGCTTTTTTAAAGAAAAAAAACTTTTTCTTTAAAAAAGCACCAAACTTTTAGGGTGCGGCCTATATACGGGGGCGGCCTATATCCGAGCCAATACGGTAATTGCAGTTATTGTACCTGCCCTTAAATATGCTGTAAACTGTAAAGTGCTGAGTATATTCTAAGCGCTATAGAAATAAAAAAAATCTTGATATGCCTACATAAATCCAACACATAAACGCACACACATAAACACTCACCTTCTCCTTCCAAACTAACATGTGTTCTTTGCAAAATGTCCAGCTTCTCCAAGGTTGCTTGTAAATTAGACTGGAGATCTACATGTTCAGATAGAAAAGCTTTCACCTTCTGGACAGAGTCAAAGTCCTAAATGGAAAAGTATTGTGAAATATGTGAATACACACTCACAATAATTCCTCTCTTAGGCTAGAAAATAAGATTTTGCTATGTACCTTTTCAGACAATGACTCTTGCTCTTCAACCTGTTCTTCAATCTGTAAATATATTTCTTTGAGCAGCTGTTGTATCAGTTGCTGTTCGGTTTCATACATTATTAACATTGGTATTTCTTCATGGGTTTGCGTGCTTTCCATAACTAGTCCGTCAACTTCGTAACCAAAATCTTCAACAAGCCAGTCTGATTTCAACACCTAAGTTATATTTGTAGCAGAATAAAAAATAAAGGTTACTTTAAAAATAATAACTTAGGAGGCCAATTTTAAGCATTTGTTTAACCCCTTCCAGGCCAATCATGTACACAGTATGTCATGAAAAGATGGCCCTAGAGGACGTATGGGGTACCTGGTACATCATCAGTTAAAAAGCTTTGTTGTGGTTGCAGGGACACCGCTTTTGGAGACCAAAAAACAACTAACATTTCATCTAACAAAATCAAACTGTTTACTATAGAACACTGTACTGGTTTTAATTATACAGATATAATTTTAGAAAAAGTACTACCTATCAAAAGCTCTGCAAGAAAATGTAAATACATATTTTATTAAAACCAAGTCTGCTACACAGATGTGAATCTAATATGCAAAACTATGTTTTGCTTCTGGCATATAGGGGGTTAAAAGGCATATCATAGGACAGAGTGGCATATAGGGGGTATAAGGCATTTCGGGAGACCAAAAAACAACTAACATTTCATCTAACAAAATCAAACTGTTTACTATAGAACACTGTACTGGTTTTAATTATACAGATATAATTTTAGAAAAAGTACTACCTATCAAAAGCTCTGCAAGAAAATGTAAATACATATTTTATTAAAACCAAGTCTGCTACACAGATGTGAATCTAATATGCAAAACTATGTTTTGCTTCTGCCATATAGGGGGTTAAAAGGCTTATCATGGGGCACTCTGCCTCCAGAAAAGCCTTATGCCCCCCATATAACACTCCCCCCCCGACTTACCAGTGCTTCTGACACCCTGGTGTCTAGTGGGGGCAGCGGGTGGAGGCTGCCGGGGCTTCTATGACTGAGCACCGGAAGGTCATGCGACGCTGATGCTCCATTATAGAAGCCCTGCAGAAGTGCCAGCACTTTTGCCGCCGCTCGGTGATAGAATAGCCGGTGGAAGTTCCGGCAGCAGCTGAGGTTACCAGACAGGAGGGCTGCGGTGATCTGGATCTTAGTCTCATAGTCAGACCTGTATTTGAGGTCTGGTTATAAGACGACCTTGATTATAGAAGCCCCGGCGGAAGTGCTGGCAGCGGAGGTTATCTGCACGCATCGGGCAGACGTCTACCGGCTGACCCCTCTAGACACCTGGGAGTCTGGAGGTGCATTGGTAAGTTGGGGGGGGAGTGGCACTTCTAGGGGGCATAAAGCATTTCAGGGGTTATAAAGCAGAGTGGCATATCTGGGAGCAGAGTGGTATATCAGGGGCAGAGGGGCATATCTATATCGAGGCATGTCTGCAACACCGGTGCATCGTGACCCCGTATATATAAAATATCTTACCTCTTGGATTCTTTTACCCTCATCATGGATCCCAGGTACATGTCTGAACTCAAATATCAAATTCTGTAGTCTTTGCCCAAAGTCTTTCAGCCAGTTTGAAGAAACATTCATGTCTGATGAGTGCATTAATTCATTGCGACACTTTATAACCTAAGACGTTAAGAAGTGGCAGAGTGTTCATTACTTGACCAAGCAAACAATGTGCAGAAAAATAAAACTGTGGGCTTTATGGGTTGATGTCAGTTATTTCTGGAAAAATAAAATTTCGGCTTCTAAAGTGTACAAAAGGGCACACAGGTATAACCTGAGGAAACAGAGTGCAAATCTATGAGTTGTTATTTAACAAGGTCTGTGATTAAAAGCATTAAAGTAATCTCTATACAAAATTCATCCATCCTATCCATTGCGGCACAAAAAAGTTTTTTACACGACGGGTCAATTAAATGACTCACGGTATGTTTGGTAATTGGCTTTCTACAAGCAACAAGCAGATATATCTTATAATTGTGATAACGACATCATGTAATATGCATGTTTTATTTTTAATTCCTGGTAATCAGAAGAGATTTACATTATCCTTCCATGGACGACCTGAAAAGCACACTGGTATAGGCATAAGGCTATCCTGTGGACGTAGGACTTCTTAAGGTCTTCCAAAAGGCTGATTTTCAACAGACGGGCAAATGATTGTGCTTAAATGCTGTCACTGTCTGCTTCCAACTTTGACCTCAATACTAAATCCAACTCCTATGTATCTAGGATTTTTGGATCTTTTTAATTTATTGATTTAGCTGGCCACACAGCCTTGATTTCCTGATCTAAAACAGGACTATATATGAAATGTGGTTGGCACTGTATTCACAAGGCGCCAGAGATTTTTGACCCTGCATCTCTGATTTGGTTGAAATAGGACAACAAAAATACTTTTTTTAGTGCCAAGTACCACTGGTTTCACTCACACAGTAATGAGTAACAGTTGGAAATGTAGGTTACCACTGGTATCTGGTTAAATTGGAGCTGGGCAAAATCTGTGCAGAATCAAAAAACAGACAGAAAATTATAGGAGCTAGGAAGGGATGCACCTGCAGAGGTCAATACTTAGGGCTTGTCACAATATCATTGTAGTGCAATGTCAAAAGCCACGAGTGGTGATCTGGCTTCTGCACCTCTGTCCCAGGCTTTGTTTAATTACAGCGTACATTTGCTCAAGGGGTCCATGTATAAAATGGATATAGAGGCAAAAGGTGATCATTGTTAACCTTATTTGCACACGCCTACCCAGAATCTCTTGCAGTTGTTGCAGCACTGCAAGATTTCTGAGGGAAAAACAAGTCTTCTGGCTTGTCTGGTTGGTGTAGACTAGTGCTTAATAATAATAGTAATCAAAAAGTTGATGTAGGAATGTTGGAGGTGCATTAATGAAAATAAAAGGCGACCCCCGAAGAAAATGAAGAAGGGGGCCTGGTGTTCACAGCACCCTTATGGCATGTTGGCACAGTCACTTGTTTTCTTCACTACGTAGCCACTGACCTCAGGGCTTTAAAAAAAAAAGAAAAGTAGTATTCGCTAATAAAGCCCTCAATGTTCCAAAGCAACAACCTTTGAATGTAATTACCTCTCTAACTTTGGATTGGTTGAATTCTCTAAAGCGATCACAGGCATTTATCAGATTGAGGAGTGCAGCTGCATCACACAGTTGTGGTCCTGCCGTGTCTGCGTGTCCACGTGGCATATATACCTACAATAACACAACAATATAACTGAACTGAACTGTACTCAATACATATGGAACAACATCTCACCTGTATAGAACACAGATAACATATCTACACATGTAATTATTTGGCCAAAGTTGTGGAGTCAATAGTGTGTGTGTGTTGGGATACAAAGGGGTTGAAAGTATAACTAAAGCATAGGTGTTTTTGGCAGGGAAAGTCGCCACGTGACTGACAACAATGGTAACCCCCAGGTCTGAAGATAAAGGAGATTTATGGGGAAAAAAATAGATAAAACCAGTTTTGCCAACATTAACCTACATTACTGTATAGAGCCCCGCATTTTATGCTCAACAAGAAAAATAAGTTTTCCTCCTTAACCCATGGAGGAAGCAGGACGCACTACTACAACATGGCTAAATGAATGTATCTTTTTACTTCGGTTTTTTTTTCGAAACAAAATAATAGCATCTATAAATAAGAATGATTTCTTATGTGAAAAATATGGTTTCTGTGAGTAGACTAAATAGGAGGGAATAATGTAAAGTAAAAAAGCCTGCGTCTTTATAGGTTTAATGTCCAACCTGTCCTGATGTCAAAAGATCTGTATTACTGACGCAACCAGAGGAAATAATTACAAATAAAATAATAATAACAAAGAGGCTTGTGTTAACCAACCACGTAGTTAGTGTACATTGTTACCTTGGCAACTTCCCAGTAGTTTGTTGGCCACAATGACGGCTTACAGTTGCCCCAGTGTATTTCACCGTTTTTGTTGGTATGATGTTTTAGAATTATCTTTTTCCACTCTACACATACCGGACAGGCAGGATTAAACTAAAAGGAGGAAAACATAAAAATAATAAGTACACATAAATATTAAATCAGACTCTATAATACAATTAGTCTATTCTATGTTATTTTTCCATCAGATGATACAAAATATTATTGCAATTTTATATTTTTGGCAAATATGACAAGACACTGTGATGTTAAGAAAGTATTTTTAACATAAAATAATGTCAGCAAAATTTGTGTAAAATTTAATCCAATAATTATGCCATTATACCCTCTAATTTCTTCTTATTATTATTATTAGTAGTAGTAGTAGTAGTATTATTATAAAAATCTAAGGTATGTGTAAAGGATAGCATATTATTTGATTTATGTTGATAACCCCTATCTCTTCTCCTCAACAAATGAAATCAGTAACATAGAAGAAATTATTTGATGTATTTAATTTTAAAATTTCTCTTTTTTTGCATTTTAAACAAGCACATAAAGATTGTAAGCTTGTGAGCAATTCCCTCTTTACCTAATGTATGTCTTAGTGTGTCAATTCTAGTTTTGTTAAATGTGTCCATTGCAAGAGGTGCTGCGTAAATCGTTGGGGCTATATAAATAAAATATATTGTTAATAATAACAATAAATAATGAATAAATATTAATACATAATTATATAATATATAATAATAATAAATATTGCAGACAAAAAAAAACTCATATTGACATAGCAGATCATGCTACAGATTCTGAGCACCTGATCATAAGGACATACAGATAATAGGGACAGGAGATCTGGGTTGCTATGCCTGAATGTCAATATACCTGCCAACTGTCCCTCTTCCAGAAGTTCAGCATGTTTGATGGATATGGATGTGTCCACTGTCCTGCGTTCCTCAATGACATATTAAATACAGAGTGGGAAATGTTCTTTTTAAAAAAAAATTAAATGGCATATATAAAAGTTTTTTTCTTCTACATCCCTTAGTAACATAGGTCACCCCGTCTCAAAAATTGTCCCTCTTTAGCAATGTGAAAGGTTCCTTAAGAAGGGGTGTTGTGTATCACCCTTCAAGCTGTTTTTGCCAGTGACAGCAAATGGTTAAAATCCGAGGTGTCTCGGCTCCTACCTGCTTCCCCCTGGCTTTGCATTGACACCTGGTCCGGGGCAGCCCTTGTGGGATCTCCCTGCAAAGCCTCTGGTGAAAGCTCTTCATTTCGGATTCAATGAAAGTCTGCAGGGAGCTTTTCAGGAGACTCAGACAGTAACCGGCTTTAATCCAGTTCTTATACTCCTTGCAGTTCAGCCTGCTCAGTAGGCATCGCATTGCCATGATGAGGCCTTCTTCTTTAAGACTCCCTGAGATTCGGTTATAATGAAACAGAAACCGTAAGTAATTCCGGTGCAGGCTCCACCCAGCAAGCCCCGCACCGAGCATGCCTGCTGCCACTCCGTGGACATTCAGCGCATTTTCCTCTATACTGTATGCTAGGGAGTTATCCACTATCATACCTGACAAGTGTCTTTCTTACTCAAATTCCTCCTTTTCTACTTTTTTTTTTTATGAGGAACAAGTCCCCTTTTGTGACCCAAATCCTTCTGTCTCTCCTCCCCAGGAGTGTTTTCTGGTTATGGGGTTAAAGCCCTGTATATCTCAATAATGTGTAGAAAATTAGTTTTTAAATGTGTTTTTAAAGCGCAGTTAGGGCTTGATTGTAAGCTAACAGGCACGGTGATGGATGCCTGGTGTATCTGTTGCTGAAAATGCCACACTGTACCTAGATCCCAGAAGGTGACTTTAGTCATTTAGTGACTAGCCAGAGATGTTAACCGGCACTAAACCCTGGACTTGCCATTATTTAAAAAAAGTACACATAACTGAGTCACCAACATTCAAGCAGGAAACCATAACATACCAGTATCAAAGGCACCCATTGTGAGGATTATAAATGATCATAGTCGGGTAGAATAGAAAGGAATCCATTCTGTGACATCCATTGTGAACAGGTGTATAAAGTCAACCGTACAGGCAGCCATGTGCATAGACACATTGGCAGTAGAATGGATCATACCAAAGAGCTCGGAACCTTTGCCGCAAGGAAGAAACATCAGCTGGAAGAAACATCAGCTCAAGCACTGTGTCTGCAGAGCTTCATGAAATTGGTTTTCATCACAGAGCAGCTGCACACAAACTGAAGATCACTATGCACAGTTCTGTCAGCTGGAGGGGTATAAAGCAGCAGTCCCCAACCTTTTTGGCACCAGGGACCGGTTTAGTGGAAGACAATTTTTCCATAGAACCGCAGGCGGGGTGCTTTGAGTTTGATTCAAGTGGATTTATTGTGCATTTTACTTCTATTATAATTAAATTTAAAATATCATGAAATATATTTGCAACTTCCCTGTTTGCCTTTCCATCCATAAAAAGCACATAAAATTGTGCAACTCTGCCCCCCAGATATGCTTTATGCCCGACTCTGACCCTCCCCCGACTTACCAATGCACCCCCAGACTCCCTGGTGCCTAGTGGGGGCAGCCGATGTACGTCTGCGCGATGCACATAGACAACCTCTGCTGCTCGCCACATCAGCCAGGGCTTCTATGCCAGAGAAACGCCATAGAAGCCCCGGTGGTAGTGCCGGCAACAGCGGAAGTTGTATGTGCGCATCACGCAGGCCTTCCCCAGCTGCCAGAGAGGAGGATAAAGGTTCCCTGCAGGGGGATCCCCATCTCTGGCAGTCAGGGGAAGCCTGTGCGATGCGCTCAGACAACCCCCACTGCTGCCGGGGCTTCTATGGTGGAGCACCGGAAGGTCATGCAACACGTGCATGACGTGCAGGCCCGGTGGCTTATAGGCCACGGACCGGTACCGGTCCGCGGCCCGGTGGTTGGGGACCCCTGGTGTAAAGAACACTGCCACTGGGACTCTGGAAAAGTGGAAGCCTGAAGGAGCAATCTGGGTTTGGCCAATGTCAGGAGATCGTTATGTACTGTAAAGTTTGAATGGTCTGGGATGTCTTTCTGGGTTTGGGCTAGGCCCCTTAGAACCCTAGAACTCTCACTGATCCTGGCTGTATTCTAAGGGAACCTTCACATGCATGTGCCGAAAGGAATCAATTGGCTATAGATTTGCCCAAAAAATCATCCCTGGTTTAAAAGATGCTCAGACCTCTGAACTACAAAGTAATGCGCTGCCATTGAAGTTAATTTACTAAATTGAAAGTGAATTAAGGGAGCGAAACCCATAGCTCTCATAGAAACAGCCGTTTTCATGAATAGACCTCCTTATCTGTATTAAATAAAACAAAGTACTTCCTACCTGTAGGGACAGTAGATTATTATTCATTGTTATATATAGCACCTTCATATTCCGTTGCGTTGTACCAACAGAATTAACCTTGAACTCAGATCTAACCTTGCAAAGTAAAATGTGATCCCTTGTGATCAGGAGGAAACTCTGGTGGCTCCATTTTTATATTTAATACATAGGGAAAGCAGTAATACAATAAGGGGGAAAAACACAGCCAAAGAGGCCATTTGCAGTGTTTCAATCTCATTGCGCTATAAATTTCCATGCAGATTAGGGTAAACCCTTTAACCCTATAAACCCACTAAACCTAATGCAAGGCAGGTAAAGGTTTTTAAGCCTAACATCTATTTTTTAAGCAAGAAGAGGGAACATTTCTACTCTGTCCTGCTTGTATATTCAATAACAAACCTCCCTATTTGCCATTCTATATTGGCATAAGTATGGTTTTTTGTTTTTTCTATCACTATTATTTTTAAAAAAGTGATCTTGAATTTAAATATCAAGATATGTGTGCATCTTTAACCCACTGGCAACATTTGCCCAGGGACAAACTAATACTGTGAAAAACATAAAAAGATTTCATTTCTTCTAGTTTATTAAATATTGCTTTTTAGGACATGTTTACAACATGCCTAGATCCTTTTCATGTTAGGATTTAAAGCAGTCATATTAAAATACAGTTTCATTATAAATAATGTTTGTCACAGTTTTACAGTATTCAAAATGACAAATCATTCTTAAAAAATCAAAAGAATATCTGTTACATTAAAGAAAAGCACATTTACATAAAGACAGTTTGGCATATTCATAATCTTTTCAGTATAAAACAGAATATCAAATCTGTTCTTGGTAAGCAGATATTTATAAGTCCTCAACTCTGCTTGAAATGTGGTATAGTAAAACACGCTATACAAAAATGTTTCTTTTTTGATCAATTATATATATTTTCTGGTGAAAGAAGTGCATCTCTGAAAATATCTGCCAAGTTTACACATCATTGTTCTTATAGACAAAAAAATATCCCAATGGCAAATTGTCCTTTGTCAAGTTCATATTTACAGATGGAAAAAAAAAAAAAATCATGCAAATTGCAAAATAGTATTCACGGCCGTCCACCAGGAGGCAGTGTAAGATTGGCCATCAAATCCCGTACAGCGGCAAAAATCGTACATTCACCTGTAAGACACAGGAAGAGAAAAAAAAAAGCAAAGAGTTAAATGGATTTCACAACATATTGCCAAAATGTCCCCATTGCTAAAATGTAAACAGCTGTAACAAATTTTACAATAACTTAAGAAGCTTAATTAACTCTTTTAGATATTAGATAGATGGGATGTTTGTGATTGGTATGAACGATTGTCATCTGTATATCACTGTAACTCTCGTTCTGTCTTTGCTGTAACATTAATCTGGGCAGATTCTAATTAAAGCTCTCTCTCTGGTAAGAATCTTGGGTTGGCTGTTTTATTGTAATATCAGGTAGAAAAACCTTAGTAGAACTAGACATATATATTATCTGGAAAAGGGGATACGGTTATATGTTAGTTCTTGAAGGAGGTAAAAAGGGTATTACATTTATCATTAATACACAACGCAGAGCGGATTATTCTGCACGCATATCAATTGGCAGTATTGGTTTGAGAGAGGAGAAGTATATACAGCAGAATCTAGGACAATAAGCAGAACGATTATTTTTGATTTATTTTTTTTACATTTCGATTGCGAGACATACTATTACATCCCATTTCTTATAGTAGAATCACTACATAAACATTACTTCTGAAATAATGATAAAAAGTGGTAATATTCAACATTTGGTTGATACGACCAGTTTTATGCACAACAGAAAGGTAGTGGAAAAAATTGTAAATATTACTGCAGGAGAACACAATTCCCAAATTATACACTTTTAAACCCCATACCTTATACCTTCAACTATAAAGCCACAAATGGAAGCACTAAGCTACACGTTAAGTCATTCTTAAATGATTTACCTGGGCGTGGTGGATTCATCTCCGCAAATCTTTTTAGAATGTTGCTGACCATTAATGGAGCTGTCCCTGAAGAGTTCTGCTGACGCGGAATGTCAGCCTGCTGGGTTGTCCCAGATGCCATATCATAGATGATGGGAACAATAATACTAACAGCCTCAGTGGGTACTGATGTTTTCTGAGTTAGTTGAAGCTATGGGGAGGAAAAAACCCAAGACAATATTATGTTGCATATTCCTCCCATGTCAAACTATTAACTACTTGGACAAAAATTACAACAATCTGTGCTATTTTTATTAGGGAAACAACTGATGAATGTTGTATAAATTTAAATGTAAAAAAATGTAGTGTACTTACAAAAAACAGCATTTTAGATTTAAGCACAACGGCAGGAGTCCCTGGAGGAGCTATCGGTGGTGCGCTGGGAGGGATGGTCAAGCAGAACTGCACATTCCATTTCAGCTGATTTGTTTGATCTGGGAACTGTATTTAGACAGTAGGAAAAAAGAAAATCATTCATTTTCCTTCTACAACTGACTTAAGAATAAACACTGCATCCACATGTACTTTATTAAGAATCACAAGGGACAGCCCCAGAGCCTTTCCTACAAGAAGGGTTGTGCATGTCAAAATTTACTTGGTTATGGGCCTTATATCCAAGATACCCTGATGGCTATACCACACACACCACTAAAAAAAAATAAAGTGGCTTATTTTGAGAAAGCAGCTTATCCTTAGAATCAAAGGCTGCTTTCAAAGGGTACTGACAGTGCCTGACAGCTGACCACTGCTCCTGTAAGGACTGGCACATAAGAGCAGCAGATGAGTAGCTGGTAGGAGTCCAAAATGGGTTGGAGTTGTAAAACAAAGGAGAGTGGTAGGCCAGCCTGGAGGGAGTCGCAATGAACCAGTCAGAATGCACAAGGGAAGAGATAACTATATAAGTAGTCTCTTGGGTGAGAAAAAAGACAAATTTGAAAGGGGGGCAGGATTTTTCAAGTGGCTGTATATATGGGGTAATGGGGACATTAGATTCAAGTGTATCATCAAATTAGCTAATCTGGCTTGTTGGGAAGAGTAAGGAATTCTCAACAGTGATGGAGATATCAGGGCCTGTGGACAGAGGAAACGGGGACGGGGTGACTGGAGCGAAGTCTTTGAGATGTTAAGCTTCAGGTAGTGGGATGCTGTAGCTGGCAGCAGAACTACATGTTACAACCTTGTCATAACCCAGCCCCAACAGCTAATGTATCATACTGGAGACTGCTGTGTTACACATAACCAGAATTTGATGTCAGATATTTCCTTGGACAAGCAGCAGGCTAATTTCTTCAGGTCTATTGGATGGTAGAATATAGCTCCCGCTGTATTATATTGTTAGACTCACCAGTTCTAGCTTCATGATGTGAACACAATCTCTTAGGATGTGTGTTGGAGCACCCAACAGTTTTGTGAAAGCAATGAGGGTATTTGCTTTGAAAGGTGGACCTGCAACCTATAAAAGAAAAATGTTTAATGGCCTTAATGAAACCAGAATAATCATTGAACAGTATGAAGAGAATAAAAAAGGTCCATTAGATGAGGCAGAAGAACTACCATTACAGATCTCCCTGTCAAGGAAGAGGAAGGAGGAAACATTATGGAAATGGATCTGGACAGAAATCTAATACCATTAAATTGATATCTGATAAGGATGAACTAAACTTGAAGGAGATCTCAATTTAGCAGATGTTAGCATACCCTGGTTTCAAAGAATTTCTCCAGAACTTGCAGCTCTTCTGGCTTCCACTGTCCGGCATTCTCTGGTGTAACTTTCAGCTGCAATGTCTGGTTTGTAGAGGGATTAAGAGCCACCCGACACTTAAGGACATCGGTCTTGAACATTATGACACCTGGTTCATTGGAATTTATAAGCTGCAGCTGAAGAAAGAAAACAACATGAAATAACGGATTAGGAAAACTATTCAGAATCTCAAGCAAAAAAGTATTATGAAGTTGTGTAATTGTATGTTATCAAAAGGTATAACATGTGCATACCGTTTCTTGCTGGATTATCCTCTGGAGATGCCTTCTCATGTTAACGGATCCAAGGAACCTTTCCAGAGGAGAACATAGGTAGCTGCCTGCCAGAGCAGGTGATAGTCCTGGAGTAGGAGAAGGCAATAGGAGTACGTGCAAGGCACTGTGGGTAAGGATTGTCGGGATGGATGCAGCCCATGAGCGCTGAGGTAGCTTTCGAGGGGGAGGCATATTTGTTGGCATTGACTGAGAACCTGTAAAAACAGGAGATAAAAAAACAAAACAAAAACCATTTAGTATTACTTGTAACGCTAGAGTAGGAAGTATTTCTAAAGAACTAAAAGGGTTTGCCATTTAATAACTTGAATGACACTCACCAAATAAAAAATTGATATTTTGTTTCCATTCGGCTTTAACCAAATTACATGATTAAACAAAACACACATTTGCACAGGTGTTTGTCAGCAGCACACATGGTACACAGGTGGATTTAGCAATGCCTCATTCATATTGATCCATGATGGTTCAATTGAAGAGATCCCAACAGAGAGCATCTATATCATTTCATTCTCACTTAGCGAACTTCTCAGCCTTGTATGCGTACATTTATATATAAGGAAGCACATATTTTATGAATTTCATGTTGGCCATAATTAGTTTTTATTGTTTGTGTGCCTGGCTTTATATATGAAGATTGGTACCCTCAGACACCAATGTTGTATAGTGCAGATGTATGCAATAAACTTTTCTGTAGTAAGAAATAAGGGCCAGGGTTTGTTAAAGCATCCAAAGGGGCTTCAATACACCTTGAGCTTTATTTGATTTGTCAAACAATAGTATCATCGTTTTTAAGATAAATGGTGTGAATTTAACAATTGTCTGGTTATTTAAATTAAATTTGACATTTGCTTATTAATAGTTTAAATTATTGGACCAAAATACTATATGCATTTAAAACCAGTTTACAGATCAGAATAGAAATGAAAGGAAATAAAATAACTGGTGATTTTTAATTAAAGTGTATGATGGGAACTACAACGTACTTGTTCCAGCCCGTGGGGAGTGAGACACATCAGGGATAGGAGAGTGAAGAGATGGATTTGCTGGTGACATCCCAGTCATACGAGTTGCTGGAGAAGGACCAGATACTTGAGGAGACCCTGGCCAATTCCCTGCACGCTGGCTGGGTGACATCATGGTGTACGGAGAACTAGGGTCTAATGTACCTGTGCAAGTTGCAAGACGAGATTTTTTTATGACATCATCACTAATGTCAATAAACACTTAATCTTTCCATGGGAGAATAAGCGGATGACGTCATGATGTACGGTAAGACTACAACAAATCTCTCTCCTTTGTGGGCAATGGAGGATGTTGTTGAGAACACAGTGAATTGTCATGAAGCCTGCCTCAGTTTCCACTTTTATTAAAAACATTTAATGCACATAATCACCTGATAGGGAACTCACATTAGAGTGGAAGCTTATACTTTACTTCATAGTAATGATAAAACAGTCAGCAAACCATACAACAAACTCCATAAAACAAGTTTCTCTGTTTGTTACTTTTGGTATAATCACCTCCAGTAAGCTTCTGAAAGCTACTCGCAGAGTTAAATACAGCTGGCTGTCATGACTGGTTCAATGAGCCATCATTAAGGTCTCATGGCTGAAGACAGGTCTGATTAAAATTACTGAGGGCATCCGTCTAATTAGTAGATTCAATTACTGGCCCATATATGTCGATAAGGGAATAAAATTGCAATATAAAATATATTTATATATAAGAAAAACAAGGGGGGAGTGGGTGATGGGAACATATATATTGTGTTCTAAGAAAATGTATGTGCATGTATTATGGAACAAGAAAAATAAAAGTTCCAGGAGACTCAATTTTCTCAGGACACTGATATTATTCATATATGTAAATTTGGGGATCTTAGACTAAGAGCAACTTTCATTAAAACTTGTTTTACAATCACATGCCATAGACCTAGAAACTAAATAAACACTTTCTAAATAGCCAATAAGTTGACCGTAAAATGCCAATAGGTTGTGTTAATGTGTGTCTTGTTCAGCAGTCAGTAACGCTTTCCACTGTTATAACTTTACATATACAATATACTTACCTGCATGCCATGTATGTCAAATTTTGAGGGGGGTGACAACCCAACATTTTTAGTATAAGGAACTCAATGTGTTCCCACCAAAACAAATACAATAGAGTTTGGACCAAAATTTGGTTATAGAAGTCAGAGGAACTTTGAAATGAATTAATTTCAAAGCTTTACACAACAGGTAGCTTCTCATCAGTACTCTGTACTGTAACACATTGTGTTACCTCGCTGCATTTTCTGCTTGTGATCCCCGCTATCCACTTGAATATGAGCATGTTTTTTTATTATACAGTATAAAATTCCCGTTTACAGCTCATGAATTGAGAAAGAGTAAAACCATGTCCATATTGGCCTAGTGAAAGGAATACCTATCATGGGTTAAGGGATAGACGGTCAGCACTCATATTTTAAGCTAATACTTAAACTATACAATGAATAGCTATTCATACTAGTACAAGAGTTGTGGCAAGAGAAAGCAGGGCACACCACGGTTCGAAGTATTTTATGTCTGTCACACATTAGTACAAGAAGCTTGCACATTTAAATGTGCAGAAAACATACTTACCATGGGGACTAGCAAAATTTGAGTTGGGGACCATTGTAATTCCAAGGGAGGAAGGTGATGGGGTGGGACCAAAGGAAGCAGGTGAAGGTGCTCTGAGTGCACCACTTGGAGAACTTTGCAGATTTCCTGATAAACAAAATTACAGCATAAAGATCCACAAAGGCAATGGGAAACAATTGTACCGAGCTAAACATATACAGAAATTAAGATTTACTTTCTAACCTGGGAAGCCTTCTGTTAAACATTATCATACATTCTCAGTAACTTAAAAATATCTTCCTTTTGGTCAACACCCATTTACAAGACAGCCTTAAAGAGCTACAAATGTGGTTCTACCTAACCACTCGAGTCTGCTGCTAAAATCCAATAAACAGAATGGAAATCATATAGGAAAATCAATATTTTTAAGGAAAGAAGAAGGGGTCGGAATATAAAGTGTAATAGAAATAATAATAATAATTATTATTATTATTATATGTATTGAAATAAAAGTTGCAGTCTCTAAAGTTCTTCTGACAAATATTATATCCATTTTTTCAGCATCTAAAGGCACTCAAAACGTTTTTGCATTAGCACCAAAGTTATGATCTAGACAGTGTGACAATGACTCCCTCTTCTAGTGCAAGCAGTGAATTGGACAGACCATGTACATAAAAAAAAAAAAAAAAAAAAAAAAAAGGGAAAAATAAAATCTTACCAGGTGACTGTGAGTGCATCATAGATGGAGAAGGTGTAACTGCATTGTGGTAGGAGGAGGGTGGTGAAGTAAGAGGATATGCACCCGATGTACCAGCCTGCTTTGCAAACTGCTTAAAATAAAAACAAAATGTAAATGGTAATAAATAATATTAAACTACTAAAATTAACAAAAAAGTATATTAAAATAATAACCATGCCCTTAGGTTTGAGCACATGCAGTGAATGATAATCTCCAGAACTCTCACACTCATCAGGTAACATAAATATGTATTGTACAGATGGGAATTTCTCTTTTAATACCATTTTGCCTACAGTAAAGTACTGCTGAATGAGCCTTTATTGATGTCGTTCCTGACCATATGCATCCTTTATAATTTAGAGTACTGAGTTACCATCAATTTTTGGGAAAAGGCAGGAGTGGTACAGTTTTGTATTATGTGCCTACACATTTAAACAAACCGCATTTTTGTAATCTTAATTCACCCACTTAAAACAGACTTTTTTTTGTCTAAATTAAGATTTGCTACTACTAATATTGCTACATAGAGCTTCAGAAATACAGTATTGCCTGGCTCATCTAATTCTCCATGATGGCCTCTTTTAAATAGCAACCAATTTAAAGAGTGTCCTCAACATCTGCAATTCATTGATTTTTAAAACTTCAATTAAGCAATGCGTTTCTGCCTCTATGGCTTAATATTAAACTACTTTGCATTTCATTAATTGCATACATCTCGGCACCTGATTGTGTGGAGGCAAATGTGTGCTGTAGACATACCTGTGGTGTTTGCTGTGCTTGTGGTTGTAACTGGGATATTAGCGAATCCATCATATCACCACCTATCGGGGACGGCGGATTATCATCCTCGTTGACCGATCGCCTCCTTGCATCCTGATTGCTGTCTACAAACATATTTAGGAAAGTCTGTAGACAGAGAAAAATTGTGTAAATATCAAACACAGACATGCCAAATTTCTAGTGAAAAAGTATCAGTTAAATGAACCATGGTATCCAATGAAAAAGAATAGTATTACAATTTTAAGTTATTTCTAACTATGTAAACTCCATACATTTTGCTTAAACCCTAACTGAATTGGCCAACCCATTTATCAAAATACTCAATGCCTTTTGAATGTCCTTTATGGGCTGCATAGTTCTTATCTGCCAGCAAATTCTATATTTTCTATAGCTTCTGCAAAGTTGCAACCTTTGGTGACTCCAGGAAGGGACATATCAGCTCCAGTGCAGAAATGGGTAGGCTTGGTCACTTTAATCACTTTATTACAAACAATTCACACCTTAAGTCCAGGCGCCGGATAAAATCCTTCAACTATTTTGCTGTTGTCAAAGAGACTGTAGGCACCATCACGTATTGCTACAACTCCCCGACTTTTGCAGTAAATGTCAATGCAATACATGTTCCTGAAGGCCAGTCGAATATGTGTGGGGGACTGAGGGAGAATTGAAAAGCACTGGTAGGCCGTGTTTATTCGTTGCGTGAGTCCCAGCATTGGCACCGTTGGAAGCTTGTTAATTGCATTGAGAGGAGCTTGTGTGTCAAATAATACCTAAGATTAAAAGAAGAAAACAAATAGCATTCAATTAATGCCCATAAGTTAAATAACTTATAATAGGTGGTAAAACAAAAAAACTGAAGGTATTTCTTCAAAGGCTTGAATTCCTTAGAATAAACTAAGATATTTACATTAAAAGCCTACAGTATTAAAGTTAGAATTGTTAGCTGTAGCAATACCTGTAATAACTGGACTACGTTTGGAACTTTGTTGAACATTTCCTGCAGCTGGTGAAGAATGATATTGTGACAATTACTACAACCGGAATTAGGGCCAGTGGTTCCAAGCGAGATATGAAATTTATGGTGGACAGAGTTCCACTGTATGCTTATCTACAAATAAAAAAAAACAAACACACATACATGTAAGAGCAGAGAATAGGTACACAACTTTCATAAAAAAAAAAACAAAAACAATTAAGAGGGATGCCAAAATAAGGATGTATTTTATAGTACTTTGTGAAAACTTTTTAATATGCATAATATTGCCACTGAAGCGGTCAGTGTCAAGAAAGCACTTCCATTGAAATCAATGGGAGCACTTGCCATGTATGCACTTAGGGGTGAGAACAGACCCCTGCCAGCAGCGTTCACCAAGCCAGTAGCTGTGTGTCAGCCAAAATAGCTGGGGGGTGGTATAAGGAGCAAAGGCTTATGCGGCGATCTGCAGAATTCCTCCATGCATTTGCAAAAGAGCCAATGTACATTTAAAAGGGACCTCTGAGCGATCATATTCATTAGTGTGTGTATATATATATATATATATATATATAAAATATATATATAATATATATATATATATATAAAATATATATATATATATATATATATATATATATATATAATATATATAATGGCTAGAGTGTCCCTTTACAAATCAAAAACATAATGAGAACTGGTTTCTTGTTACATGAATAGCAATGTTATTAATTTCAGTCGAAAAGGTTAATTGTTTTTCATTCATTCTACTAAATGCTAAATATATTAATGTTGAGAAAGTTTGTTGAAACGGATCAATCAAGTCAAGATGCTTGTTGTCAAAATAGAGCACAGTTTTATTTGTGACACCTATACAGACACATTTAGGAATACCCACAAAACGAGTTAACGGCAAGGAAAATGCAGATCCCAGATAATGAAATTACATGGCAGTACAGTGTACTTTATGCTAACAAGATCTCTACATTTGATGTACTTTCCAGCTTATCCTGTACCCTATTCATCATAGACCTGAAAACTACAAGCAGGCCAGAGGTGGGTTACTCACTTTGGATAATTTATAAACGAGAGAGAGCGCGTGTGTGTGTGACAGAGCGAGAGAAAACGTCATTACGGTCTTGTGGCTACTACAGTGTTTCTTAGTGCCAAGTAATGGCATGTATGAGAAACATTTACATCTATGTAGACATGGTGCTATCAGTTTTTTAACCCCTTGTGGACCAGGGTGATTTTACAATGTTTCCCAAAAAACACCGGAGCAATTTACGCGTTTTTGCAAGGTTTTGCTTTGTTAAACTCATTTAGTGCACCCAAACAAATTTTATATATATATATATATTTCTTATTTCTTTTCTTTTCTTCAGGACAAGTAGAGCTTTCTTTTGAAATCAAATTAATTTTACTTACTGAGCTTCCCTTTGTTGGGCCGTAGCACAGGATAAGTTTTCGATAGTTGTACAAACGGACCTCAGAGAAGAGATTTAGATGAGGTGGTATATCTTGAGGAACAAAAAAGGTAAATAAATAAATTGCAGACAGAAGCCCAGCCTTAAACAAAATTTGTAAATAAGGTACCTTGTAAACAACGGGAAAATTCCAATACACATTCATACAATCGAGCAATACTATTCCAGTCATTCAGGAACATCTCGACCACCTTTCGGCCACCAACTGGCTCAGAAAGCGGGTTTTCATACGTCAGGTAGACGTGCCGTGTGGGGCCTGTGAAAATGAATAGCCAAAAGATTATTTGCACAGTGTGTGAAACAGAAAAATGTCAAAGAACCCAAGAATGCAACATGCCCCCCGTTGCAATACCTTGTTCCCTGGATGTGGCGCTGTTGAGTGGACAATTCGCAAATACCAACTCTGCCACCCAAGTACGGTTATTCCTGCCTTGGAGTCGGAATGTGCAATCAAGTAGCGACTGTTCCAGCGCCTTCTGAGTTTCTTCACTTGTTCCTTTACATGGGGGAACCCTATAAAAGGAAATACAATTTAGAAAACCCACAATGAAATCTAAACGAAGAGTCTAACAGAGACTAAAAGCAAAATGTGATATGTTTAAAAGTTTAGAACGTCGAGCCAAACCCAACACAAAAAAACATAGCCATATAGTAAAAAAAAAAAATTAATAAAACCCTGCTGGTACCTTAGTATTCTAATGGCATGACTGAAACCATCCCCTTCAATCTGAACACCTTGATGTGGAATCTCCATGTTGGATAGCTAAGAAAAAAAAATGGGAATACATATATTTATTAATCTACAGGACATAAATAGTACATCATATAACAAGAGTTACAGAAAAAAAGTTGGGAGGGCCTCACTCATTTAAAAATATTCAAACTTGAACATACTACAAATATTTTAAGAAGCTCTGCTGCATTTATTCACACAAACACTGCAGAAATAAGGCTTTTCAAGTAGGGCTGCAACAACTAATCGATAAAATCGATAATAATCGATAATGAAATTCGTTGGCAACGAATTTCATTATCGATTAGTTGAATCGATTGTTATCGATTATAAAATGAGGGTTTTTTCAGAGCAAACGCTCTGAAAAATCCCCCTCATTATATAATCCGTTTAGTCTGACTCACCGTCTCACAGCAGCAGCTCCTACTTACTCCCCCTCCCTGTAATCACTGTGACAACTGGCCCCGCCCCTTCCTTCTCCAGGCCAGAACCACATGGCTGTGACACTCATCTAACTGTAAGTATATATATATATATATAATGTGTATGTGTGTGTATATATATATATATAAATATATATATATATATATATATATGTAATATATATATATATATATGTAATATATATATATATATATATATATATATATATTTGGGCTACTGAAAGTTAGGGGAGGTGGGGGTTAATTTAGGGGCAGTTATGGTTAGTGGGGTGTTTAGGGTTAATTTAGGGGCAGTTATGGTTAATTGGGTGTTTAGGGTTAATTTAGGGGCAGTTATGTTAATAGGGTGTTTAGGGTTAATTTAGGAGCAGCTGTGGTTAATGGGGTGTTTGGGGTTAATTTGAGGCAGTTGTGGTTAATGGTGTGTTTAGGGTTAATTTAGGGGATGCTGTGGTTGATGGGGTCTTTAGGGTTAATTTAGCGGATGCTGTGGTTAAGGGGGTGTTAAGGGTTAATTTAGGGGCAGTTATGGTTAATGGGGAGTTTAGGGTTAATTTAGGGGAATCTAAATCCTGGGGGCAGTGAAGTGACATATCTGGGGGTATAAGGCATATACAGTATATAAGGCATATGTGGGGAGGGCAGTGTGGCATGTCTGGGGAGGACGGAGTGGTGTATCAGGGTGTATAAGGCATATCTGGGGGTAGAGTGGCATATCTGGGGGTAGAGAAGTGGCATGTCTGGTAGGCAGGGTGGCATGTCTGGGGAGGATGGAGTGGGGTATCAGGGGATATAAGGCGTATCAGGCACAGTGGCAGATGTGGGAGGCAGCGTGGAGTGGCAGATGTGGGAGGCAGCGTGGCATATGTGGGAGACATTGTGGAGTGGCAGATGTGGGAGGCAGCATGGCGTGGCATATGTGGGGAGGGCAGGGTGGCATGTCTGGGGAGGATGGAGTGGTGTTTCAGGGGGTATAAGGCGTATCAGGCACAGTGGCATGTGGGGGGTAGAGTGGAGTGGCAGATGTGGGAGGCAGCGTGGCGTGGCAGATGTGGGAGGCAGCGTGGAGTGGCATATGTGGGAGGCAGCGTGGAGTGGCATATGTGGGAGGCAGCGTGGTGTGGTAAATGTGGGAGGCAGCGTGGAGTGCTGTGGTAGGCAGCGTGGCATATGTGGGGGGGCAGCATGGCATGTCTGGGAGGCAGCGTAGCAAATTAGTAAATTATTTTAAATAAATGAAAAATGTACATTTTTTTTTATCCGATTAATCGATTAATCGAAAAAATAATCGGCCAACTAATCGATTATTAAAATAATCGTTAGTTGCAGCCCTATTTTCAAGCAAATCATGGAAAAAGGAAGTTAAGATCTGTCGCACTGTTAAAGTGTACAATACAAGACTTACAATATAGGATTTGGATAAAACATTTTAAAGAGGCACTCCAGCCATTTTATGCACTCATGCTGAATGTCACCTTCAAATTAACTTTTTTACATTGCAAACGCATGGAAGGATTCAGAAGATTCCCGCCAGTTCGTCTGTATTGTTTCCCCACTCCCCGAGCTCCATAGCTTCCACATAATGCTTTCTGTGAAAAGCATGTCACACAGTAGCAGGCCAGCTGCATCACTGCGTTTGTGACATTTCCATGAGGTCTAGTACAGAACGTCCAACCATGAATGTGTAGAGGGCACAACTACTGATCTCAAGCACTTTTCTACAAGTGTCTGGCTGCTTTAAGTACCCAAAACTGTTGCAAATAGCAGATCGAAGTGGGGATGATTGGCTGCAGCTTCTTCTAAAGGTATATTTAAAATAAAATCAAGTTACAGTTAAAGAATTCAAAAGTACGTACAAAGTGCTTTAACCTCCTTTTTTGATATTGAAGACATACGAGATATTAAACTATGCCTTTCAAAAAATGCCAACTAAAGTTTTCCTGATACAATGAGTCAAAGATAAATGACTAGCACACAAACGACAAACTTAAAATATCAACAATTTTGGGCTTTATTTTTCTTCAGCCCTACATATTCCAGCTCACCTCCATCCTAAGGCCGATGAAAGGCATGTTGGAGTCACACATAGCCACAAAGTGAGCAAGTACTTTATTGAAGGCACACATCTCCCCTGTTCGTTTTGGCTTCTTACATTCAGAAGAACCCTGCTCACCAGAAAGCTGGAAATAAAAATAATAAAAATAAATAAATAAAGAATTCACTTTCTTTTGAAAATAAATAAATAAATAAAAACTTCTTATATTGTAGCTTGGAATAAGAAAAAATATGAACTCGCCTTTATTCCTTATAATGAACTTGTTTGACACAATCAGATTGTACAAGTGTACATTTAACCGGGCACTTTCAAGTTGTCATATAGGTGCATAGCATGAACACAAATGAATGTCGCAATCATTAAAAGGGACTACAACATTATTCCTAAACTACAGGACAGCCACAAGCCACACTTCGTAGCATCCAACTGTCCAATGTAGACAAACAATTCAGACTTTTTTAAAATGTTTTTCATAAATTCAAATTGTGTTTACACTAGTCTGTGTTCTACTGGTGTATTATTACATATGAAACCCTGCACCATCATGCCCAGCAGGTAATGAAGTGAAAAACAGATCCCATTACAAAACACAACTATTAATCTTGGATCGTATGCTTACCTTGCGCTTAGAGCCTGGTTTAGCTTGCTTGCGGCATGTGCCATCTACAGCTAGCTCCTCTACATTTGGTTTGAACTTCTGGAGCACAAGAGCAGTGGGTGGATTCTCTTCTCCATCTTGATGACCAACAGACAAGAAATGGTAGGCATACTCCAATTCTGTGGGGTTGCCAGCAACCTCAAACATTTCAACTACCTGCAAGAAAAATGGAATGCTATTTGGTAATACTTGGTAATATTTGGTATTAAGCAGATTAAGACCATTCATATTTAAATACAGACACACTAGAGTAAATGTTCCTTGCACTTTCATGATACAGTTCCCAAAACTGTCACTTTCACATAATCAACGGCAAAAAAATTTACATCCTTTTATTTTATATTTAACTAGATTAGGGAAACATCTGTTAATCCACAAAATATACATAGAATCACTTACTATATAATACTGTGGAAGACGGGTCAGCTTGATAAACAGCTTGTGCCTAGAGAGATTATTAACAGGGTGGGTTGCGTAGTTTGTTAGATGCAAAGTCTCAGAGCACACTGTGGGAAGATGCTTTACCGAATGCTTACACCGCTGTTGTCCAAGCCAAAATCTTGAAGTGAAAAGAAAAACACAGGGGATCAAGCATACTTTGCAACAAAACACAGGAATGGTAGTTTCAGCTAACCAATGTGTCAGGGATTGTAAAGGGATTTTTAGATGACACTGCTCAAACTGGGCAGTCAGTAGACTTTACATATTCCCAAAATAAGGACACGTTTCTATTTATCTAGCGCCTCTGGAAACTGAGCATTGCCATGAGTCATCAAATCAAATTTTGGATGTATCCATATATTGCAGTTTCTGCAACACTACACAAAATGTATTTTAAATACTGTTGTTTCCATCAAATATATACATAAAGGCTTATAAATGTATGAAGTGCAATACTTTACTGATATCAATTATAACTTAAGAAACAGGGAGAGATAAAAAGCTGAACCTACTTGGGTGATCCCTCCCCTCCCTCTTTTAGGGAATGGTTCCTCCGGGTGGACAATAAGCGCTCCTTGGAGGAACTGGCCCTGTCGGCTTCAAATGCGGTTGAGAGATACCAACGCACTTGGTTCCACTGGCTGGCCTATGCCTCTGGTCCCCGCGCCCGTTCCTTGCTGTCCCAGGTGTCTGCGGACTAATCTGTAGCCCTTCTGTCTTGGCCCTCTGCCCGACGATATTGTAGCGCTCTGGTCCACATCCCCAGTCCTCTCCCCTCCTCTTGCCCCCCCCCCCTTTTGTTCCCCCTTTTTTTTTTTTCTTCTTCTCCCTCTTCCCCTGCGCCTGACTTCCATCGCGTGCCGCTCTTGACTCTACCCGCTCGACCCCCCGTTCTCTTCTCTGCTGTTACGTGGGCAGTATGCCCGTGCAGGGTTTCCCCTTGACAGGCTGCTTCATCCCTGGCGCCTCTACGCCGGTAGTTGCGCTCATCTAGCGCTTAAGGCCACCGAGGCCATTCAGAGCTGAAGTTAGCAACCTTTGGGCTCCGCACTCCTCTCTTGGGCGTGCTGCTTAAGACATGTGTCGGTCAAGGGTCTCCTGCTGTTATCTTGTCGCTATGCGGGCCACTGTCGGGGGGTGGGCTGTTGGAGTGATATTGTTCTGATGTGTACCAACTGGGATGTCACGGTTTGTTTGCTCCCCTCCCCTTTCTTTTCTGTATCCCACATATTTGAAAAAATTTCAATAAACATTGATTTACCCTAAAAGCTGAACCTACTTGAGTTGCTGAAGCCAAGGAATTATTCTCTTCATATCATCATTGATAGATTTTTCTATATCCTCCAATGTGGACTGGTCTGGAAAAATAGGTCTTATGGTCATACTTTATTCTAAGAAATAGCTAGTTATTTTTGATAGTTATAAGCGTATCATTTAGACTCAATCAGTGCACACTGACTAGGTCTGTACATCAGTATTTATATAACATATACAACCACAATGGTGAACAGTACCACACAACTCTTACCAAATCCATACAACATGAGCTGAAACATTCCAGAATGAAGATCTACAAAAACATGAAGACACTCGGAACGGCCACAGGGCTCCAAGATGGGAATGACCAGTGTTGGAAGGGCTGTTTCGATGAAAGCTAAGGACAAACAATAAGAAAACATTCAAATAAAAACGGTTCCAGAATATGTATATGAAACTGTAATCTAATGTAATGTCATAAGGTAATGAAGTCAAGCCAAAAGACTATTTTCCACCAAATGCAGTTTTACAGTATAGTGGATTGGGACAGAGTGCTACGGCAAGTAAGATCTGATGGTTGTTTTATGTCAACCTAACTATTCATTGTACATTACACTAGTACTTATTTGCTTTCTGTGTACACGCATAACATAAATAGGCCTTAAATGGTACAATCCATTAAGCATTTAGACTATTATAGAGTTGTTAACCACATTTTGAAGAAATAAGGAGATTTGAAAAGTAATGCCAAAAAGTTTAGTTCAAGTACGTACAGTTATCCTTTGTATTGAAACTCTTCATGATGGCTTTTAATTCCTGCAGCTTCTGATGTGACCGTGCATGTACACTGTCTATTAGCAGTTTCTCTATCGACAAATGGTCAATCTTTAAAACAAGAAACAGAACACTCAAAATCAGAAAACACATTCTTTTCAGCTGCCTATAATGCAGTGTTGGAACATTTATCTGTGCCGTGTATGAATTGTTGGTTGTTTACCCGCATAGCTCTTTCCATTAACTTAGAATCACAGGCAGGAAGAGGAGGTTCATGGGAAATTTGCAGAGGTTTTGAACCATCATTCTCGTCAATCTTTATGGTGACCTTGTGAACAGATGCAGTTCCCGTTTTCCTTCCCAGTACCTGTTGGCTGTAAGGAGAAGAGTTCAGATATTTTGCCTTTACAAGAATTTACAAATGTAAGTTAATGTCAATAACACTATATAAAGTGAGATTCTAGCTTTTTAATGGTCTAAAACTCAACTACTTAATTTGGCTCAAATACATGCAGGTAAATATAACTATATTATGAATATATAACCTTAAATGCAACTACCTCCAGTATTTGGTAGTATTATATTAAAAATGTACAGTTCTGGTTTTTGCATATTGTTTTCAGGCAGCTGCATTAATTTGTGTCTGTTCTAGCTCTTTTACCTTAGTCCAATCTCCAAGCACCCTGACTGCTCATCATAGTGCCTGACTAATTAAGTATATGAAAGAACGGGCTTCATGGCATTGCTATAAAGAATGAGCTCAGTGTGGCGATTGTGCAGAGAAAGCCACCAAATATCACGACTGACAATGGCAGCCCACAGGTCTGCATATAAAGGAAGTTTATAGGAACAAAATAAGGTACAACCAGATTTTTGGCAATGCTAACCTACATTACTGTATACAGCACAGTGTTTTATGCTCAAGGAGAAAATACTTTTTTTCCCCCCATACTACTACTCCTTTCAATGATTGTTCTTATTAGGACCTCAAAAGAGTCACAAATATTCAAAGTAAAAAAAAAATAAAAAAAAAAAAGTAGCAACATCGTGCCTCACAAAAGCTCACAGCTGATTTAGCTAGTAAACCTTCCCAAGGAATTAGACATTAATTGTACACTTTACAAGTTACAACCCCCCCCCACAAACACACAAAAAAAAAAAAACAACTTACTTCCAAACTGTAAGAGTGAGGCATTTTCCTGCATAGTAACGCTCCACCTGTACAAGATCGCCCCAACGTTCTCGTATCAGCATTAAAGTTTGTGAATGGAGGACTTCCAGCTGAAGGGACAGGCAGAAGGAGTCTTTGCAGAAACAACGTTAAGGATATTTTTTTGTATTGCACAAAAAAGAAAATCACAGGAAAAACGGCAAGTTTGCTTTGAATGTGGAGATATGGGCCAAAAACAATTACATTTCTGTATCTCCTGTGTATTTTATTTAGCCTAAAAAATTGACCATGAAAATGTAATAGCAGCAAGTAATGTTATATTTAACGTTTTGCGTACCAGCTTTACAACAAGGTTTCACTCCAGACCCTAGCTATCTTAATAAGCTACTAATTAAGTGATCACTTTAAAGGTACATGGAAATATACTCTCACAGTACTGAAAGGATACGCAAGCAGTTGTACATGTCTTGAAGTGGTTTTTCATCTGAAAATAGTCTCGACTGAATCAACTGATGGATAAAGTTGATCTGCATGCTGTGGACCAATGCACGACCATCTGAAAAATATATTAAAATACATTCGTTATAGAAAGAATTATTCTATGGTTCACTATTGCACATTATCAGCAAGCAGCCAATTCACTGACCTGTTTGGCCGGGAGCCAGAAAGATCTCAGCTGCATAAATCGGGCGTAACTAGTGAACTGGTTGTCCTCACATATAACATCACTGACAGAACGTGAGCATGGAAACACTAAGGATCAGCCTAGCCTGGTACATTAGCAGGCGCCATACAATACTGTGCTCAGGACGCTGACCGTTTAAAGAATATCTACAATGTGTCTACACATGTCAGGCTTGGGAACTCAAAACAAAAAAAGGAATAAGGTACAGTGAGTGATCCCAGAGAGTTCTCCAAACAGTATGCAAAACTTTTGAACACTATCAATAATACAACTGTCATATTTCTAAGCATTGGCTAATGTGAATTTCAGACACATGGCTCAACTAATCTCTGAAGCTAAACAAGAAATTATTTTATCTGTCTGGCACAACATACAGATTTGAATAGCTGCTTAGTAGGCAGTGATGTACCCTGGCCTAGGCACAGCACGTTGGCATATGTCATCAGCACCTCTTCCTGTATCATGGATGCCGACCATGGAGGAAGAGGCGACTGAGGATGCTGCCCTACGTCAGACCTAGGGAGCCCTCAAAAGTAAATGCATTACTGTTAGTAGGTGACCATCATTACCAACAATTTTAGCCTGAAATGGATGGTTGAGTTATTACATCAGATTTACCTCCAGTTTCTTTATCTTCCACCAGTATTTCCAATTTCAGAAGGCGCCAAGGAATGTCAGGATCATCTCCCATTACAGTAAGGGTTGCTTCAAATTCACCCTCGACACGAAATTTTACCCTGCCATTGGCTGTGTTGAGAAAAAAGCAATGATAGTCATTTCTTTCTGAAAAGAATATAATGACCAAAAGGAGTGTTCCTCGGGGTCCCTGAATTTCCTGTAGTAAGGTTTAGCAATTCTCCGATTTGCATATAGAAAAAATTAATCCTAAACATTTGTCTCTTTCTCTGCTGCTTTGGAATAAGCATTTTAAGAAGCTGTGCCTCTTCACTTATTACTGCATTCTTTCAGCTAAACAACTCTGCTTCCCCGGCGTCCGCATCACCAGCCTATCATTCCCTGCACCTCCGCGTGTTTCACAGGGACTACAATTTGTAATTTTAAAAGAAAAGCAATATTTAAATATACAACACAACATTTACTTATGAATACTTACCAACTGTGAGATTTGCCAGCTGTGGAGGGAGGTCTGTAGTTACAAGTCGATGTCGGAGGATCTGATTCAGCTGATGAAGAGTTGTTTGCTTCTCTGTTTTTGTTATAGGATCTGGGGGGATTATTTTATCCTGTCAGGAAGAGATTAAAAGAAAAGAAAAAAAGTGATTTACCTGAAATTAGGAATTCATATAACAGGGTAATTTGGTACAGTAAGACAAAAACAACAGCTGTATACATAAACACAAAATGCATAGATGACCTAAGTGAAATACTGACATACACAGGGAACGAGGAAAAAAAATAGTAATGATTTCATAGCTATCCACACGTAAACAAAATTATAACCCACATCAAATTTATTAAATCGGAACTGCCTTGAAAGGTATTGTGCTGTAATTATTTGGAACGCTGTTACAAGTCATGTTATTAAAATTTAGGTAGCCAAACAGAAAAATCCAACGGTAAGCTTGGAGTAGATCCTCACCGGAACGGGAAAGACCACAATATAAATGGTCACAAGCAACAAGAACTTCTATTTAAGTTTAACAAATTTACAGTGTAATTACAACTCTGTACACTGAATACTTTGTCAACCCAGATATACTGCACAGCAAAGTAATACCACAAAATATTTCTTGAAAGCATTTTCTTCTTTCGTATGTGCATGTTGGGCATATATTTATGAGATGATAGCATACTACGAATATGTCATTATATTACTCATGTAAAATAAAATATTAACATCATCTGTGACCTATTGCGCTGTATTGAAGCAATATTACCGCTATGACCTACGTAACGAAAAGGAAAAAAAAACCATACAAAAAAAATAGAAAGAAAACAAGGGGTACCCTAATACATGTTGGCAGCCGCGGGTAGGACCCTGTTGTTAGCACGTCAATGGCATAAGGAATAGCAAAACTGGGCAAACGAGCATGCACCAGGGCATCTCTGGCTAAGGATGCAAGGCGATCAGCGGTGTCCACAAATAATATGGTTTGCTGATCTAGGAAGCTTGATATCATCTGCAAAAGAAGAACAGAAGTCAGGTTTGCTGAGAAATAGCATCCCATTATAAATAATTCAATGAGCACCACTAACCTGTGCCGTACATAAATAGCTGGAAAGTCAATAATTTGTCATTCCCTCGGATGATCCCAGTTACAACAACCAAACAGCATTTGCAGGCTGTCAACAGCTGACTTTGAAGGTGTTTGAAACTGGGCCACCTACTAAAACTTTTCTAGACCACCATTTACCAAGCTTGACATTGCAATTCCAAATGCTCAAGAGCTAAAAACAGATTATTAATGTTATCGTTGCTCTCTGAAAAATCAGTAGTGTTAAGCACGCTGTTTCAGCGAGTTTTGCTTAACCGTATTTAAACACTCCCAATATATTTAACTTTAGTAGTTGGTTTCAACAATAAAACGATTGGAGCCCCTTCGTACCACTAGTACGGTAACCTACTAGACAGCCTGAGGTGCCAAGCTGCGAAAATGGGGATAGCTTAACAGAAAACTCGGGCCACAAAATTTGGGGGGGCTTCAATACTTGAAAAATGTAAACAGCAGTCACGTAAACAAGCATTTTGATACAAGTGATCTCTTCAACAGATATACTGCAAAACACATTCTCAAACAGAACTTACCGCACACTTCTCTACTTTTCCTGCATTGTTTGCCCATTTCACTAGTGCTAGTAACCGCACAAAAAGCTGACGAGTACGGCTGGCAAACTGCACAATTTCAATCTTCCTAAAACCAAACAAAACATAAGAACGTGTTATACCTTGCAATGGCTTACTGATCATTTGTTGAAGAAGCCTTAAATTAATCACAAAGATACGAAGAACTTAGAACTATATTAAGACTAGAACTAACAAAAGTAAAAACTCCAACACCCAAATACCTTGCATACTAAATAGCAACCGAAGGCACAAAACGGGGTGACTGTTTGGTATACGTAGCTGTTAGCGTAACATTCTACTATGTCGCACATATCGTTTACACAGCATTAAAATATTATGGCTAACTAGAATGATCCTGCCCATCCAGTCATAATTATACATAAGCCCACATGCCAATTATATAAAACATTATGCAGTCAGAAATCCTCATTAGTATACAACTACCATAAATGAAGGACTTTATTTTTCCTCCTTGCCTATATGCATTTTTACAAGAGCCGAGTAAATTGTTGGTGCTATAGAATTAAATAGAATAATAACTTCCTAGCCCAGTATAGTAGATGCGTCCAACACACAATACCCCCTCATCAAGTGTCAAAAGCGAGGCCTTGTACTATCCAGCGGGTGAATGAACAGTGAGGAATTTTAAAAACGCATGCAAATCTTATAGAAATGAATTCACCTTTCCATGTCAGTCTTTCTCGGAAGCCTATAGGGGCACAAAAGAACAAAGTTAATATCAACATAAAAGAAAAAAGCGCATTTTATGAAAGCTAATCACACGGGGCGTAAGAAATATTAAAAACAAAAATCCACACTGTGCTACTTGAAAAATAGCTCATAAGGCTTTTTGTGATTAGTTTACATGCATGCAATATACGAGGTGTCAGAACACTGTCAGAACAGCTGTTCATTTTTGAACAGTATTAAGCTTAGATATCAAAAGGTAAAATACTTATGTTTATGCAAATGTAAAATAAGTATAGAATAGAATACTTTAATAGCGCAAGACTCTATCCTGTATGAGCACCGGTTTTATATTTTAGATCAATATTTCAGAGGAACAGACATTGGCAAGAGCGATTGCCTGCTAGGAAGTGATATTCGCAATTATGAAAGCGACTTTACAGCTAAACACTGTAAAAACTGCATTTTACCATAGTGAGCTATTTTAACTTTGTATGCCAAAACACACTCTTACTCCGAACACATATTTAGTCAAATAGATGCAAAATGATGCCTAATCACACACTTTTTTTTTTTTATAATGCGTGATGTTCTTCAACAAGTTTGTATTAAAGAAGTGTCAGTGACAAAATATTTCAAAATTAACATTATGCAGGTATGGGAAGAAAACACAGAACTGATGACATATGTTAGATTTCAAAAACAATAAGACATTGGAGATGTACATATAGCCACACATCTCAAGTGTTACTGACAATGAGTGCCAGATATTTGTGTGTGTGTGTATCTATCTATACATAGTGTGTGTGTGTGTGTGTGTGTGTTAATGGTATGTCAGTGTTCCAGGGCGCTGTATCCATACAGAGAAGCTTAATGATGGGTCATATTTAAGAGACCAGGTTAGGGACAGCTATTGATTCATCAGATCGGCACCAAAGTGATATAAAAACGACCCCCCACCCTCCCTACAACTCTATGTACTCACAGATCCGCCAGGACGTTGATCTCCTGATAGGTCCTCTGAAGCAAGAAGTCTATGAGTGTGCTTAGTCGGTAGCCATGACTGGGGGACGTTGTAGCCACCACTGCCCCCGAGGGAGGCGCCTGTGGGGCAGAAGTTGGACCCCCAGCCACTACCAGCTGACTGTTCTCCAGCTGCACGGGAGGCATGTTTATCCACAAATCGAAACGGATTTCTAACTGCGATTCTCGACGAGTACTTGAGTACAAGGTAAGGGGTAATTATTACACCCCGTCACGAAACAAAATGGGTCAAAAGGCGCCCGAAGCCATATGCCTCACAATAACATAGACATATATACACATCACCGGACATCTAACTACTCCACAGACACCATTGCCCAAGCTTGGGAACTCAGGTTCCGGTTCGGACTCACGCTCCGTGTGAATCCGAAACCCTACCAGTGGCCTCCTCCTTCACGCACCGGAAGGGATTGAGGCGGCGGGCGGGGGCTCGGCCGGAAGAGACGCTACTGAGACAAGCGGGGAGTGCGCATGCGTACTCGGACCTCTGTCTGGCGGTTCAATTTTGTGTTACAGGCTCCAGCTCTCGTGGCGGCGATTGTTGAGTGCGGGATTTCCGCATTAGATATCCCTGTATTGGAAAATAAAAGTATGGAAGTGTTACCCAGAGGGGTGCAAAAAATATTGAGTATCAAATAAATGCTTGTTACGAAAGGCGAGCTCCAAAATATTAGACAGTTCTAAGCAGCGTAATGCTGTCGTGTGAATTGGATGCGGTTACAAAACACTAGATTGTTACGCTCGAAATCAGACACCTGACATCCAGTGTTCCCTTTAATTTTTAGTACTTGTGGCATGGTTTTACTGTTATGAAAATGTATGCACTGAATGCTTCTGCAAATATAAGTGCAAACGTAGTTATTATTTTGTTTGATCATGCTCTTTTTTGAGAATAATTGTGCAACTATAAACGTTCATTTTTTAAAAAGTAAATTTGGCAGAGCCTCCATTATGGTCATAATAAAATTGTCATCACCCCCTCCTTGGCTGTGCTACAGCTCTCCTAAACCACTTAAGTATTTCGGGTATATGTCAAATAACATTTGGAAGGTATAGGTATCAGAGCCGGCCTTAGGTGTTCTGCCGCCCTGTGCAGGCTACTCCTCTGGCGCCCCCTCATCCCCCAAAAAAGAAAGGAAAAAAATCTTGTAACAAACAAATAGCTTTCATTAAACAGCTAATCTGCTGTAACAAAAAATGTTTTTTTAAATATTGAAAAAAATGGACCCCAAAAAGCATTTCCTTGGGCCCTGATCCACGCTCCCTAGCATGCAATCACGCCCTCCGCTACCACACCAGCTGCAGATTAGGGGGAGACTGAAAATCACATGTTAACTCAGCATTGAAGGTTAGATCAAATAAACAGAATCAGACATACAAACCCTCTATTTGTAGGTATACAATAATAATGTATGGAAACAGAGAGTACCAGATACAGATCGACAGAATAACACACACCCAGCTTTGCAGGTATAAATCAATTGGAATTCACGTATAAACTTAGCATTAAAGGTATAGATAACCCCCTAAATTACAGCATAGATCACAGGTTGCACACCCAAAAGCCAGCCCTGGTGTCCACATTGCCCTAACCAGCACCCAGATTATACACATATTACAGCCCAGCCTGAGCCAACTTTGTCCCCAAACAGCCCAGTGTAAGACAGCTTTGTCGGCTAACTATGTACCCCCACTTCTCACTATCTACCCCCCTTCTTATTTGCCCCTTCTCACTATGTACGCCTGTCTCACTGCCTTCCCCCCTTTCTCACTATGTTGCCCCTTCCCCACTTCTCAATATGTACCCCCTCTACCTCGTCTCACTATCTACCCCTCCCCTACTTCTCAATATCTATCCCCTCTCACTATGTAGCCCCTCTCCCCCTTTATCACTATCTATCCCTTCTGCCCCTTCTCACTGTCTTCCCCCTCTGCCCCTTCTCACTATCTACCCCATCTGCCCCTTCTCACTGCCTCCCCCTGCTCCTTCTCACTATCTACCCCCTGCCCCTTCTCACTATCTACCCCCTCCCCCTTCTCACTATCTACCCCCCTCCCCTGCCCCTTCTCACTATCTACCCCCACTCCCCTTCTCACTATCTACCCTGCTGAGCGCCGAAATATGACGTCATATAATATGAAATATGACGGAGATAGATGCCTCGCGCATGAGAGTGAGGGGCGGCGAGCGGTTGCTAAAAAATTCATGAGCGACCGCTCCGTGCCCCTGTTTCTCCTCTGCATTAAATAAAGTTAAGAAAAAAAACAGATGTTTCAACTCCCGACACCCGGGCAGGCGCCCCTGCTCCCACGGCGCCCTGTGCGGCCGCACAGGTTGCATACCGGCCCTGATAGGTATGCAGGTATAGATCAACTGAATAAGACATGGAAACGCTGTATTTGCAGGTATAGAGTAAATAAATAACAAATGGAAACACAGCATTGCAGGTATAGAGCAACTGAAAAACCACATGCAAACTCAGCATTGAAGGTACAGGTCAAATAAATAATGCATGGAAACCCTAAATGGCAGCCAAAGATCAAAGGTCAAGCCTGGCACCCAGGTTGCATCCAGAGGACCTGCCCAGCATCCTTATTGCACCCACAGGCCTTGCCTAGTACCCAAATTGCACCACACATGACTTGCCACAATTGGAGTATAGCACTGTCAGACTCAGTAAATATGTTTATGGGAGTTATGTAATATATGTTGTGGCAAGGTAACGGAGTCTGTTTATATCAGTGGCAGGTTTGAACGCTCAATATTCCCAGCATGAGGGGGTTAATTGCTGGAAGTCAAGTGGCTGGATCCAATTAACCTGCACTGGTGTTTAAAGGGCGGCCGTTAGAGGCATTAGTTGTCTGAGAAACAGGGAGAGAGGCAGTCAAGCCAGAGGCCCTAAGACTTTATAAAAAAAAAGGTATGGTCCAAACAAACTGTGTTGTGCTGCTACTACTTTGATGACTGGGACTGGATTAGCTGGCCGGTTAGTTAGTGAGATAAGAATCTTGTATAGTTAGTCTCCAAGATGGAGTAGGATTTGTTTTTGTTTTTGTTTGTTTATGTATGTGTAACACTGTGGACCTTACAGCAAGATGCAATAAACCACATTTTGCTTTTATTCTGCTGGTGTTTGGAGTTTCTTGTTTTAATCTGGCCATCCTGCCACAATGTATATAGTAATGTACACCATCAGGCTCAGTATATATTCGTGGGAGTTATGTTGTAGCACCCTCAATGTCATACAATTGTACACCATTGTATGCTTCCAACTTTGTGGGGCCTGTTTGGGAAAGGCATGACTATTCCCCATTGCACAAGTAAGGACCATAAAGACATGGTTTAACAAGTTTGGTGTGGAAGAACTCGAGTGGCCTGCCCAAACACCTTTGGGATGAATTGGAGCTCCAGTTTAATATCAGTGCCTGACTTCACAAATGCTCTTTTGGTTGAATGGGTACAAATCCCACAGATACACTCCAAAGCCTTCCCAGAAAAGTGAAGGCTGTTATAGCTGCCAAGAAAGGGGGTGCAAATCCATATTAATGCCTATGGTTTTGAAATGGGATGTTGAACAAGCTGATGTAGGTATGATGGTCATTATGACAAGCCACAGCTTACCTGACACTCACATCGTCGTTAGCCTATTTTATTATTATTATACAAAACATAAGACAGAAACCGCAGACTGGTACAGAACTGTGTATGTTTCTAGTGTTAAACAATACCCACAAATACATGACTGCATTTAATTTCTACTAGGTTTCAGTGCAACAAACCAAGATAAAATGTGAAATAACACACCCAGGAACAATAGACATATAAAAACTAATCTAAATAAAAAAAAACTGTGATAACTTAACCCCTTTGTGGCCAGTGTACATCACAAAAAGGACATCCCATAGGACCAGTAATGTGTCTGGTACATCATGGGTTAAAATAAGTGTTGCAGTGGTGATTGCACCCAGAATCATAGGGAGAAGGCTGTCTGACAGTGTGGTCTCTCATCTGTCAGCAAGAGCCAACATTGCAGGCTGTCAGCTGACAGATTCAGTGTTACACTTAAAGTGTTTAAATGCTTGACGAGCATTCCCTTCCTGTGGTGTCAAAGATGTAGGAAGCATTGGGCAGAGTAGCAGAGATGACCCCCTTGTGTGTGTCTGATCACACATGCAGTGACCAAGAAAGCAGGGTTGCAGTGGTACTTTCATCTAGAAAAGAGACTTCTGGAAAAACTTCTGTAACTTTAAATCATTTTCTATATTGGCCCAATAAAAAGATAACTAAACACTGTGATACCGCTTATAAATACCTTTTCTGCACTTCCTTTAGAAATCATTGTGACCTTTAGGGCTTCATTATGATATACCCATACCCACCAAACATTCTGAGCTCCTAGGAAAGAGAGACATCAGGGTACAAAGGAGAGGCAGAGGTATTTAAGGGACTGTTCTTCTTAACCCTTTCAGTACCAGCCACATATGGATGGCATTTCTGTAGACTTAGGTTTCCAACCATGTATCTAATACATGATGGCACTTTACCCCCTCTATTCAAGATCACGGTAGTGTAGTGCTAATCAGCTCCTGTTCCGCGCACAAGACTTCTATTAAAGAGCAAAGCCTTACGTCAGAGACTGATTCTCAAGGTTTCCATCTATAAAAAGAAAAAATGTAGAATGAAAATCCGATCCCTGCCTTGCTTCCATGACAAGTGATGAGAAAAAGTAAAACTGAACACTATTGTGAGATTACCTGGCCAGCAGGAATCAGTAACTGCGACATTACAGGTCCCTCCTATAACCCTTACTCCAACCTAAAACTTAATTTTAAAAAAAGTATCCTGACATAAATTTCCTTAAACACATATTTTTTTATTGATTTATAAATAAATATATAATCGCTGATTAACTTTTGTGGACTTCAATTCCCATCAACTTCATCTAGAATAATTAGGATGATGGGAGTTGTAACATTCAAAACTGGCATACTTTTGGAAATGTGTATTTTCTATTTTATTTCTTTAGCATAGTCATGGAATTGAACCTCTTTTTCTATCATTTGAAACCTACATGTATTACATTGATTCATATCCTTCAAGATTGTAATCTTGCGAGCAGGGCCCCCTCACCTAATGTATCGTTTTTTCTTATTCCGTCAATTCTTGTCTTGAATATACGTATTGTATTAAGCACTGTGTAAATTGTTGGTGCTGTATAAATAAAAGATAATAATAATAATAGCGCCAGCAAAGTTGGTAGTGCTTTACAAGGAGAGTCAGTAGGATAAATTTAAAATCAATAAAACAATAACATACTGCTGCAAAAGGAGAAGAGGGCCCTGGTCTTGCCAATGTACAATCTAGTCGGTTGAGGGTGCAGCCAAACAGTAGGAGATGACAATCACATAATTTGGATACATTTACTAAGAAGGTTGGGTGCTTTCAAGAACATATTTTGCTTTTACGGTACTTTAATTGTTTGGTTAGGCATAGTTAGACAAATAATAGGGGAAAAATGAAAAAATTATATAATTTCACCATTATTTATTGAGATGCACAGGAAGCTATGAGTAGCTTAATTTGTGATGAAAAAATATAGTTTTCCCTAGATAAAATGTAAGACAATCACCTATATCTAACTATAGAAAATACTAAAATTGACTTGGCTTCCCACAGGGAAAAGTGTATCGCAGCTCTACCTGTTCAGAGGGACACTCGGAGGATAATACAAAGATTTTCGACCTATTACTTGTCAACAGAAAAAGCAAGCAGGACGCCACATTGCATAGCACTTTCAGACCGTACCTGAAGTGCTGGGTACAATTCTGTAGACCCCATATCTAGAGGAAATAGAGAGAATACAGAGAAGGGCTACTACAATGATAAATGGTTTGCTAGTTAAAACTATCGAGAAACAATGTCAATACATATAGCTTGGTGAAAAAAAGAGAGTGGGAACATGCAGAGCCGGCTTAAGTGTTCTGGCGCCCTGTGCGGACTACTGCTGTGGCACCCCCCCATCCCAAAAAAGGAAAGGAAAAAATCTTGTCACTAAACTCCCCTTTCTCACTATCTACCACCTCTGCCCCTTCTCACTGCCTCCCCCTCGCCCCCTCTCCCTACTTCTCATTATCCTTACTTACACGCTTCACAGCTGAGCGGCGGAATATGACATATTTCGGTGCTCAGCATGAAACGGCGGCACCGCGATGGAGTCACAGAGAGTGAGGGGTGCCGAGTGGTTGCTGAAAACTTCACGAGCAACCGTTCGGCGCCCCTGCCCGGGACTTCAATTAAAGCATCGGGTTTTTTTTTATTGTTTTAACTTTATTTAACATCCTCCATTTCCACTGGCTTCTAGGAGAAAAAGTATCCTAGGAGTGGCACTGATTTAAGACTTATAATGCAACACTAGCATGGAATCTCAAACATACAGCACACAAACTAATGACAATATATTAATTATATAAACGATTTGATTAATATTTTGAACATATGTTGAACAATATGGATTGAAAACATTTTTAATATCTTGCCCATGGCAAACCTTAGCCAAATACTTCACCTATATGTGCTGCAGGAAAGTTCTAGTATTCTACTTCTTATATTACCATTGCATGTCTTTATTTGTGTAGATTCAATATTGTCCCTCTAAGCAGGGCTGCTCTTAGTACCTGGTGTCCCAGGCAGCTAGCTTGTCTGCCTAAATCAATGGGGTGCCAGAGCAGTCACAAATGATTCCTAAGGAAACAGGTCCAGGGTGGTGGCAGCACATGGGCTTCTTTACTATGTCCTGGACCGATGATGTACAATTAGTCACCAACATATGAGAAAGTGCTTATTGTATTTTCATGAGAAGATGTGGCTTAGAACATTGCAACTTTGTGGATAAAGGCACATGGATCAAGTTTATATGTGTTTGACACAATTACTCATTAGTTTCAGATTAGTAGGTGTAATGGAGTTCATAATACCATCCATTGGATATAGACTCCTCTATGCTTTGCCGAGGCGAGTCAGGTGTTGGGCTAAAGCCAAGCTTGCCCAGTTATACTATTCATATACCATTGTGTTTTGGTTATGGATCACTTGCCTGAGCTCTGTTGAAGGCAATGATACTTTAAAACCACTGTTGTCATGATGGTCCCATGGAGTCCCACCAATAATACATTAGTTGATATATTTCCACAAAGTATTACCTTCACAAACTTTTAGTTTACAGCTTGTCTATAAATGGACAATTAGAATCTGTGGATTAATCAGCTTTATCTTAGAGAATAGCTGATTCTTAGATTCTTAGAGCTTTATAAGATTTGACTTTGGACAAATAAAGAAAACATGGGAGATGAAAGAAATGGCCACATGCTTCAAATTTTAACAAATGTCTATGTAATTCACAGCTTCTTTTATTTGGTTTCTATACAAATACAGAGTACCATGCAAACAAATACTTAAATCAATCTGCCTCATTACCTCCTATAGATATAAATTTAGGACTGAATAAGAAATATTTATTGCATTACCAGTTTAGTTTATAATTGGAGATTTTCCTAACTTGCAGTGCAAGAAAATATAGATTTTATTAACGACAGGAGGCGAATATTATGCATTAAATTCCTTCTTTACTACTTCAGCAGCAAAATAGTTAAATACAAAGTTTGGTGGAACAAACAAAAACATCCAAACTTGAAAGACACAATAGAACACTGAGTAGCCAATCAGCATGCAGTAGAGGATATGTAGGTGTAGATCCCCAACTAATCTCCCTCTTTCGCGCTGCCGACTGGACGATAATCATAAACTTCCAAAACAAAGAACGATGAGAATAAACTAATCTGAAATGAGAAAATGACATAAAGGGAGGGTTAATGAGGTGGGATAATATTCGCCTCCTGTCGTTAATAAAATCTATATTTTCTTGCACTGCAAGTTAGGAAAATCTCCAATTTTATTACAGACAGGAGGCTTCATATTATGCATGTTTAAAGCTAGATATAAAAATTACAACACCACAGACGAGATGTGAGTATCAGGTTTAAAATAAAAGGTCTTGAAGGTGGAGTCAGTGGACCAGTCTGCGGCTTTGAGTATCTCAGCCAAAGAACCACCAGCCAGGAAGGCTTTAGTTGACATAGCACTTCTGGAGGAATGAGCTCCAAACACAGAGATATCTATGCCCGCCAGAGACATAGTGGCTCTGACCCATCTAGCGAGAGTAGCCGAGGAGACAGGAAGAAAAGGTTTACGAAAGGAAATTAGAAGCTGAGGAAGAGAGACATTACGAAGAGATGTAGTCTTGAGCTCATAGGCTTTAAGACAAGCAACAACACAAAGAGACGGATGATGTGGAAATGAAGGGTAGAAAACAGACTGTAAACCAGTTTTAGTACGTCTCTGGATTTTAAAACTAACACCATTAGGTACATATTGTCTAAGAGATATATCTAAAGCCCTGACATCTGAAACCCTTTTGAAAGAAATGAGACATAATAGAGTGGTTAGTTTAAATGACAATAATTTCAAAGGCAGAGAGTCATAATTGTCCCAGGAATTCAATAAGTTCAATACAATAGACACATCCCATGTATGATGGTATTTAGGAAGAGGGGGGCGTTTGAAACGGATACCCCTCATGAGCTTGCATACTAAAGGATGCTTACCTGAAGGAAATCCATCGATGAAAGCGTGATTGGAGGAAATGGCCGATCTGTACACATTGATGGTACGATAAGCTTTACCAGAGTCAAACTGGGATGAAAGGAAATTTAGAATGTTGGTTACATTGGAATGTACGGGATCCACCTCCCGTTCCATGCACCAAAGTAACCAAAGCTTCCAGGCAGATCCGTAATTAGTTCTGGTACCCGGAGCCCAGGTTTCAGAAAGGATACATCTAGCCGAGTCTGAAATTTCTGGATCAAGTTGTGCTGCCCTGATACTAGGCAGGCCACAAGGGGTAACTGGTGGGAGAGGACCAGAGGGTGGAAGTTCCCTGCTGGGTCGAGGAGGATGTCCTGATGGAAAGGAAGGGTCCTCGGGAAATCTATTAGGATACTCAACAGGAAAGGAAACCATGGTTGTGTTTGCCACCATGGAACAACTAGGGCCAGGACTGCTCTCTGGGAGCATGTAAGGAGGAGAACCCTGGAGATCATGGAGAAGGGGGGAAATGCATAGTTGATCCCTTCTGACCAGTCCTGAAGGAAAGCATCCTGGCCTTCGGCTTCCGGGCCTGGTCGCCAGCTGAAGAATCGGGAAAGTTGAGTGTTGAGTCTCGAGGCAAACAGATCTATGGCAAATGGGCCCCAAAGGCTTGAAAGGGTCAGAAAAACTGAGGGATTCAGTTTCCAATCGCTGGAATCTGTGAGAAAACGCGAGTTCCAATCCGCTATGGTGTTGGATAGCCCTGGCAGATATTCTGCTCTGAGAAAGATGTCTCGCTCTAGACAGAAGTGCCATAAGGTCTTGGTAATATCTGCTAGGAGTTTGGACTTGGTCCCCCCCAGACGGTTCACATACTGAACCGCGGATATATTGTCCATCTTGAGGAGAACGCAACAATGAGTTTTGTCCTTTGCAAAACTCCTTATTGCGAAAAACCCTGCCAGTAATTCCAAACAGTTGATGTGAAGATTGAGTTCTGTTATGGACCACTTCCCTCCGGAGCCGCAACGAGCTCCCCAACCCAAACGACTGGCATCGGACTCTATGACTATGTCTGGGAATGAGCTGAAGATTGCTCTTCCATTCCATCTGCGAAGGTGGAGAAGCCACCACCGAAGTTCTTCTTCCGTGTCTGGGGTTAGGGAAATCTCGTCTGAATATCCCAGACCATTGCGGAGATGTTGAGCCTTCAAACGTTGAAGTGCTCGATAATGGAGGGGAGCAGGGAAAATAGCTTGGATAGAGGCTGACAAAAGGCCTACTACTCGAGCAATTTGGTAAAAACAGCAACACTGTATAATTGAATGCGCGCACACCTGTGAACGTGTGCGCATGCACCCACTGGCAGGATGAAATTAAACAGCCAGAGGGTAGTGACAAATATTAGAAAATAAATGAAAGCAATTTAAACCACATCACTGAGGTAAAAAATACAATTCAGAGAGCAAAAAACAGTTGGTACTTATCTGTGCAGCTGAGCAGCAAGAAAGAGGGAGATTAGTTGGGGATCTACACCTACATATCCTCTACTGCATGCTGATTGGCTACTCAGTGTTCTATTGTGTCTTTCAAGTTTGGATGTTTTTGTTTGTTCCACCAAACTTTGTATTTAACTATTTTGCTGCTGAAGTAGTAAAGAAGGAATTTAATGCATAATATGAAGCCTCCTGTCTGTAATAAAATCATGAGTTGTGCTTAAGTCAATTCAATGTGTTCGGTGTTACTTGGGTCAAAAATGAAATTTTGCATAGTTACTTGAAATAAATCAATACATAAAACATGGTTGATTCTTGGTCATGTATGATTTGACCAAGTGTATCAAGCTAATGTCCAATTTAATCTGCAGCTTTTCTTGTATCTGTTAACACCAAATTCAATACATATATATTTCTCAGCCGGCAATTTCTGCAAGTAAGGCCTGGAAAATGATCAGACTAAGACTGGGTAACCCCCTCTTTCACAATGGAGAGGCCTCACAACCATATGTTGCTTGGCACTCCTAGGGTGTGTTCACTTTGGACCCCTTTTTGTAAACAAAAAATATCTGAGTGTATCAGTCCCAATCTTTGTCTACATGCAAGTTTCCAGTTTAAGACTGGAATAGCTCTCTTGACAGGATGCTTAGACAGACCTCTCACATCCCACTTGCTACTAGAACTATATATCATATTATGCATCAGAAGGACTATCACCAAGATCTTAAGGCAGGGTTAAGGATTGGATGGATTAAGAACTGGATCACACATATGCCTCAGCTATGTGCAAGTTCTTCCGCCAGCTCTTTATAGAGACATGAAACTGAAAACGTGTAGTTATACGTATTATTCTACATTGCGCTTATATAATATGGGTCATAAAGAAAATGTAGAGTGTCTGAAAAGTAAGGCGGCGCTAGCAGATTTTTTTCACTGCTTCTATTAGCGTCAGGTCAAAAGGCAGCTTTGGGACACAGCTCTAGACTTATAAAACCAGGTGTGCACACCATTAAGCAACATATCATCTGAGCTGCCTATACCGGGTATAATCAATGAAAATTATAGGGGTAATCTTACTGAATTGCATATTTTTATGTACCACCTCCTGAGCGAACAATAAAATATTCTAAATCAAATCAATATTTGCTGACCACCCTTAGCATTCTAAACAGGCACACAGTTTTTTTAAGAAACTTGGCAGATTCAAGGTTGTTTCAAACATATTCTGTGTATTAAGGCAGCCCCAATTGCTTTTCTCTCTTCATGTAGTCCCAGACAGACCGATGATGTTGGGGGCAAATTCCATAACTTTCAGGACTCCATGTTTTATTTACGCTATATGTATAGCTGGCTGTATGGGATCATTGCCATGCTGCAGAATATTTTTGGGGCAAATCAGATGCCGACTTGACTGTATTGCATGATGGATAAGTATTTGCCTGTACGTCTAAGGATTGAGGAGAGCATTAATTCTGACCAAATCCCTAAGAAAGACCCAGGTCATGAGCATTCATTTAAACCCTGCAAATCTTTTTTGCAACAACGATTTGAGTTTCATTGGAGGCAACATTCCGTCCACTATTTAGGGACCAAGCTCACCAATACCACTGATAAATTGGTGCAAATGTTTGTGAAAAAACACACACAAAAATACCACTACACGTTTTGACAAAGGTTGATGGTAAAATTAGTACATGGAAAGGGTTAAAATACCAGCATTTGAAATTCCCTGGGTTGTCTAGTTTTAAACATATATGGTTTGATGGGGGTAAATTGAAGTGGGCAACTTCAATGGTGTCCCAAATTGGACAAGGGGACAGTATTATTCGCAGTATGAAATTTTGAAATCGCAATATGCTACTTGTACTTATTGCCCTAAAAGCAAGTTTTCTTTCATTAGGTTTGTAGTGTTTTGTCCAAGTACGACTTAATCATCATGCCTACTTGGATAACATGAATCAGGCTTTCTGCCGATCCTTATCTGCTCCCATCTTTTATTGTTTTTTTTTACTTTTGATCTAATAAAAGCTATGCCTTTACTTGAAGAATTTTGGCTTTGCTCACTTCTACGAGGGCCCAATTGTTGAATCTCCAACATTGCTGCTTCTTTTGTGACGTGTTCCGTAGAACACGTCCAGTTCCTGGAGCCTGACTGGAGTGAACGGTCTGTATCAGTGCTTCCTTCCCTCCTTGAATTTATATTATTATATTATTACCTGTAAGAAATGTTCAATGTTTAACTCCACTAGGAAGTTAAAACAACATATTAGGGAACTTTACATTGCACACAAAACTGAAACATCCCCGGTTGGCAAACACTTTGTTCAATGTAGTGAAGGTGATTTGTGTTATTTTTCTTTTCAGGGAATAGAGAAAGTGTCCCGCTCACCCCATGGTGGCAGTACAATAAAATCATTACACCAGCGGGAAGTTTATTGGATTTTTACTCTAGCCACCATAAAACCACAGGGGTTAAATTCCCGGTATGAGTTGCCTTTTTATTCTGAGGTTTGATTGATTCTTTAAGTTTACAAACTTTTGTATGAATTTATTTTGTTTAATTTTGTTTTTCATTTTTTCATTATTTGAGGTATGGGCAAATTTAATGAATTTATATATAATATATTTTTTTATCTAATTATTGTAAGTCTTGATAACATATTTATTAAATGATCAAGCGCTTATTAATATTTAATTGAATGTTCTTTTGATACTTTTAAATATTTGATCTTAATTATTTTATTGATGATTTATACTTAGGGATAGTACTTGTGTACTTTTTTTGTTGATATGTACAAGTAGCCTGGTAGGATTTAACCATATTTGTGTGTGATTTAACCATATTTGTCCTGTGAGCAATGTTCCCTCTAATTTTTCTTAGGTGGTGTGCGCAGAAAATTTCTCTTGTACAAAAATGTTCCCAGAGCCAAAATTTTGCGCACAATATGCTTCTGCAAATGTTAAATTTAAATTGTTATTCTATATTTTTGGTACAGATAGCTCGCTCATGGTTAATAACACTACATCATAGTGTGATAATGTAGTATTAGTTACACAACAGTATTACTTACTGTAATGTTTTTTTAAAGGTGAAATTCTCACTGCATAAGTAAATTATGAGCGAATCACGAGCGGAGGCTCCAGGCCGCATAAAGGATAAAAAAAAAAATTGGAAAAAACTGTTGTGCGCAGGGGCGTACCTACAGTATTTGGCACCTGGGGCGGATCCTGTACGTGGGACCCCCACACACACTCTTTAAAACTGAATAGCTTCTATCGTTAGGCAAACATTGACAGGGGTACAGCATAACTTATCATTATTTACTAAGGCAGACATTGACGGTGGTACAACATAATACCTATCACTATATACTGAAGCAGACATTGACCGTGTTACAGCATAACTGCTATCATTATATCCTGAGGCAAACATTGACGGTGGTACAGCATAACTGCTATCATTATATACTAAGGCAAACATTGACGGTGGTACAGCATAACTGCTAACATTATATAGTGAGGCAAACATTGACAGTGGTAAAGCATAACTGCTATCACTATATACTGATTCAAACATTGAGGGTGGTACAGCATAACTGCTATCATTATATACTGAGGCAAACACTGACAGTGGTACAGCAGAACATCTATCACTATATACTGAGGCACGCACTGACGGTGGTACAGCATAACACCTATCACTATATACAGAGGCACACATTGACCGTGGTACAACACAACACCTATCACTATACATTGAGCCAGACATTGACAATAATGCAGCATAACCCCAATCACTATATACTAAGCCAAACATTGATGTCGTGTAGACGTACCACTTTAGTGTCTGGCCTAGTAAATACATATATATATATATATATATATGCACCGAAATGAAAATTCTGGACCTGAAAACTTAGCATTCACTTGACTGAAACCGAAAATGACCCCCCACACACACCTTTAAAAACAAAAACAAAAAAACACCTTTATTAAAAGTAACACACCAAAATTAGACAAAAAAATCAATAACCATATATATAAACAGCAATCACAGTCCTATCATGTCCAGGTTCTAGCATGTACTGGTTGCTTGGACATGATAGGAGTGGGATTGCTGTTAGCAATCATATATATATATTAATATTGCTATCAAATTTTCTGCACACAACCAGTAGCGGACCACCACCACACCCCCACCACCCCCGTTCGGCACTCTACTGGTTGTGCGCACAATTTTTGCTCGTGTGCGCTCCCTCTTAAAGCTATGTGCGCGCGCACAAGCGCACAGCTTTGAGGGAACACTGCCTGTGAGTAAAATCTGGGGGCTGGGGCAAGTCCTTATGTACATATTTTATAGTTAAAATGGAATGTCACATACTTCCCAAAAGGTTGTTGGAAATAAATATATATCAGAATGTTGTTAATTTATAAATGTTTAGCAAGTATTTGTGATATATAATGTGTATGTATATGTGTATATATATGTATATATATGTATATGTATATATATGTATATGTATATATATAAGCAGCCTGCTGTAAAATTTTGATTTTGTAGATATGTAAACCAGAGAAAATTTATACTGGGGAAAGACAACTCAACGCATGACAGCAAAATAATTGTTTTTTTTGCAGAAGATTTAGGAATGGTAGTATGGTGAGGACCTACGTGACCAAGTTTTGTAGGGTTCTCCCACCTCCCCTCACTTAAATACCGGGTGGTGCCTAATGGGTTGAAAGATAGAGTACTGCCACTGGAGTCCCATCAGTAATCTTGTGAATTTCCACGCTTTAATTGTGGATGAGAGGGTTTAATACAACCTCCTCTGGGAATGACGAGATCAGTGTGTGTAGCATAGCCTGCACCGCAAAGCGGTCAGTGATTTGTTGATCCAGATCCGTGTCTGTGTAGACTATGTGCCCCCATGTTATAAACCTTGAGGTTTGGGAAGTTGAGTCCTAGATGCTGTTTCATGTGTTGCAAGGACTTAAAGGCCATTTTTGGACGTTTCCCTCTCCAGATAAAATACCTAAAAGCTTTATATAACCTTTTTTCATCAGGTTTTGTAAGTATTAAGGGCAAGACCTGAAATAAATATAGCAGTTAAGGAAAGGTGGAAATTATTTGCAGTCCGATTCTATGAAAGACCCAGATTCTCCCAGTCCTTCAATTCCTGTAATATGTTACAAATAATAGGCTTATAGTTTTTAATATATAGGAGATCTGGGTCCTTTCGAATTAGAGTACCTAGATATGTGATGCTGCTGTAGGCCCAAGAAATCCCCATCTTGGGTAAGTGAGGGGGTCGTCTAGTGGGGTCTAGGCATAAGGCCTTTGATTTAGCGCGGTTAATGCGGAAGCCCATTATTGACCATATAGTTTTAATATTTCAGTTACCAAGGGCATGACAATCTGGGGATAAGAGAGATAAAGGAGGAGATCATCTGCAAACGCTAAACGTTTCAGTTGCCGTCGACCTATGGTAATACACATAATATCCTGTGCATTAAGTATGACTCTCAGCAATGGGTCGAGGGCTAGATTAAATAAGAGAGGGGACAGGGGGCATCCCTGTTGCACCCCCCAGCTCATTGTGATTGGAAAAGAGTACAGGCCATTTGTCATAATTACCGTAGTAGTACATAAGTTATTTTAAATACAAATGCAATTAATAATATTGAGTTTTTACAGCCACGTTTCTATATTAAAGGCTGAAGCAGGATCTGTGGGAATTGACCCTTATTTACAACTATGCCTTAAAATTGCTCTTGTTTTGTCTTTAAAAACAAGGTACATGGTATTTAACACATTAATCAAATCTTCTAGATAAAATGTTTTCAGAACTTCCATCATGACTAATGGAGGGTCTGGTGTTGTGAGAGGGAGTCCAGTATACAAAAGGGTAAGCAGTAGTAGTCATCCAGTACAAAACAAAGATAGGGGTCATACCTGAAGGATCCAAATTCAGGGCTAGTCTTATGGTATTGGTGCCAATGCAGATCCAGATGGTAAACTAGGGTTAGCTAATATATAATCCATGAATCTTTTAAGAGGAACTCCCACGATTAAAAAAAAAAAAAAAAAAAAAGTTAATTATTTAAGACAAGAAAGAGATCACAATATGTGACCTGTCTATTAGGCGCTAATAAAATAAAATATAAATAAAAAAAATGTCAGTGCAAATCATACATATAAATAATAAACAAATTAATAATGAAATTTATAAAGAAAAGTCACTTTGTAGAAATCTTCTTGGTTAATCCCAGCGAAAAAACAAAAGTACAAACCGTTCTATCTATCCAGTTTAAAGTTTCTTTGTTTGCCCAAGAGTTTGTTGTGGATATGCGTATTATATAGTGCAGTGTATGCATTCATGTGGGTCTGATAAGAAGAGACAACGCTTCTAGCTTATTACCTTCCAACAGCTTTATTAGTAAATAAGATAGAATGCACATACAGACCAACACTTTGGAATAGTATGTCAAGTATACAAGCGTTATTCGGCTCAGCATACAATCAGGAGTATACGGATTACTCTCTCACCACTAAACAAATGACCACAAGCTCTATTCAATTTCTTTCGTGATTAAAAACACCACTTCCTCAGGGACATTAAATGGCTGTCAACCTGGAATCCACTTATATTGTCCTCTTGAAGTGCACATGCACACAAAATAATATCTAATATAAATTACAATAAATATCCATAAAAAGCAATGGAGATACAGCATTGAGAGCAGAAAACAGCAGGTACACATTATCAAAATTAAATTTAAAAAGGATATTTATACTAAAAAAAATTCTTAAATTATTTTTACATAATGTCATAATCAATATGTTACTTTAAGAAAGGACACTCTGGAACTGCTTGTGGAGGAACTCTACGCTCAGTGGCCATTTAAAATTTTGTCTCAGTTGTTTGTTTTCTTGATTGCATGGAAGCTGAATCAAGAATTGTTCTGTATTTATACTGTCCAGTGGTGCTTGTTTTTGCTCTTCACCTTAAATCTGCACACAGAAAATTACTACGTTTTCAGACCTTCCCCGGCTGTCAGAGAGAAGGGTTCCCTGCTCCGCTGCGGGTAATTCTCTCTGACAGCCGGAGGGTGTATGCGCGATGGACGCAGACAACCCCCGCTGCTAACGGCACCTCTACCCGCTGCCCCGACTACACACCAGGGAGTCAGAAGCACCGGTAAGTTTGGGGGGGTGTTAAATGGGGTGCATAAGGCATTTCTGTAGGCAGAGTGCTCTATGATATGCCTTTTAACCCCCTTTACATTTTGTTGGAACTGAATGGTTCCCCTGAAGATGCATAATTATTTTTAAATGTTACCAAGTTTTTCTTTTTTTTTTAGCTATTTGTGATATCTGTGGGATCCCAGAGTTCTCAGGAAGGTCTGGAGAGACCCTCTGGAAAACGTGTTTATTTTTTTTATGGGCAACGCCATATTGCGAGAGGTAAAAATCTCTGGCAGTGGCGCTTGTGACCTCGGTGCTGTAAAGCTGTAACTGGGGCTATGATTTGAGATACATTTCTAATAAAACGTCAGTAGTAGTTAGCAAACCTGATGAACCTTTGTATCGCTTTGAAGTCAGTGGAAATAGCCCATTGCATAAAAGCAGGTTTAGCAGGATCCATTTCCATTCCCTACAGACAAAATACATCCTAAAAAGGATTTTTTCAAATTCTATATGTAATAAATCAAAAATAGAGCTAGTATAGAAAAACATTTAGTTAAACAAATTATAGTTTATTCATACAGTACTAAACGTAGTCACATAAAAATCGTAAACAATAATATTTAATTATGACATATTAAGACTAATATTTCTATATACTTATTTCAATAAATGTAAATAATCATATCCATACGACATGATTAGTTTTTTTTATTGTTGATATCTTAATGTACTGGATGATACTAAATAGCAATTATCCCCAATTAAAATCATAATAACTTAATACTAAATCAAGTATATAGATCTGCTCACAGGTTAATTCTTAATTCTGTCTTAATAGCATATTTGATGGAAATAATTTATGTTGAAACTAAAAAGTTACGTATAAACTTCAAGAAGCATGTATTTAACATATTCTGCATTATAGTTAAATATTAAAGTCACAAATGTATGGTCTCATTATACCAGGAATAATGTACTAAACATGATTATAAGTATAATAAAATGAATGTGAATAAAAATGAAAAGCAATATAAAAATAACGGAAATAACAGATCTACAATAAAGTGAAATAAGTGAAAAATAAAAATATTAGTAAAAAAAATGTAAATCATATTCCATGTTCATCCCTCGCCATTTGTGTGAACCAAGCGTCAAAATCCAAAAAGCATCATGTCTACATAATTTCTGAAATGTGCTGCCACCTCTAGGACTTCTATGACCACTTAAAAAGATAAATATTTTAAATTACTATCATTGCATTTATGAAAATAATTACTGGCTGGACTATTAACACCATTCAAAAATATTGTTTAGATGTTTACATATTCTTATTTTTATTTGTCTGTATAAACGTCCTACATACATTAACCTAAATTTTTTTACACCATATTACATATATAACATTTTTGTACAGCAATAAGCATACTCCTTCAGATCAAGTGTTTTCTGGTTTAGCATAGATTATATAATGTTAGAATTGTCTACATGACAAATACAAATTTACAAATAGTTTGTCCACATTTAAATGACTTAGTTTTTAGACGCATTTTATTTTCTTTAGAATTCTTATGAAGGAAGTGATTGGGAGAGAGAATAGATTGTAAGGTTCTTGCTCTTCGGGAAGTGTATCATATACTGGGGGCAAGACTTTAGTTGGACCTTTGTCCAAGTTTAAAATGGGTAAGTGACGCCGTATAATGTTTACTATTGCAAAATAGTCTCTACTTTATTCCTTACTGATTGTTACTGGAATTATTTTATTTATCTTTTTATCCTTAACCTGCAGCAGACTGCTCCTGATGCTTTTCAAGGCTCACTCATAGGCCTGTGCAATATTCATTGGACTATAGCCCCATCTAACTAATCGCTCACTAAGATCTTTCTATTTTTATTTTAGTACAATTACATCTTAGATGAAGAAACGCTCCCATTTTTTCTAACATGCTTTGGGTGGCAACTGGAGGCATGTAAGGGAATTTCCTGGTTTAGGTTTTCTATATGTTTTAGTGTATATTTTCAGTTCCCAGGGTTCTATGTTCAGCTCTCCCGAGTTTTGTCTAAAGGCTGTCCTGTACAGCGGGCAATTTCTTTCAAGGCAAAAGGTGATAATTATTGACCTTATTTACATGTGCCTACCCAGAATCCCTTGTGGTTGTGACAGCACCATGAGATTTCTGAGGTAAAAACAAGCCTTTTGGCTTGTCTGGTGTCTGTAGATGAGTGTTTAATAATGCTTCTACATATCCCTAAATTTTAGTGGAAGGGCTTTCCATCACCTTTACCCACCATAACTTATGTAATGGTATTTCTTGGTTACCCCAAGCCTCAAGTATTAAGCCAGTATCATAACCTCATGCTGACGAGTCCCATTAAGGACGAAACAGCTGTCCATGAATGGTGAACTTACTATTGCACCTCTTCCCGAGTTTTGACTAATGGCTGTCCTGTACAGCAGGCAATTACTTTCAAGGGATCCATGTATAAAGTGGATATAGAGGCAAAAGGTGATAATTGTAAACTTAAAAGGGGTAGGATAAAAGCGCTAAAAGCAAAAAAAAATGTAAAAAATAATTTTTTTAAAAAAGTCCTTTTTAAAATAAAGTTATTGTAGCTGTAGCTGCAGAACCACTTGCCAAGGTTTCCTCTTCTTGGCTTGGACAGGTAGAGTAGTTCACAGGAGGGTTAGTGGCTGCGCTCTCACGGATGTGAATATGTGAAAGAAAGAGAAACACAATAGTGCAATATGTCTCAAAGCTTATTTTTTATAAAATGAAGGCCGCAAGTGGCTACTCACATTTGGTGGGGGCTTCTTCAGTTAGCCCCAAAGTTGATCTTTATAAAGCTTTTATTGATCTTAATAAATTTACGAGAAATGTCACATTAAAAAGATTTTATAAAATTAAAGAGGATGAAGCTTTAAGCATGATAAAAAATAGAAGTACCGGTGAAAATATCTCAAAAACAAACTTAAAAGTTAAATCAAAATTTTATCCATACCAATATAAATCTAGCGCAATACAAACCTTTGAGAGGGTGGTCCTTAAAGATTTAGAAAAAATTAAAAAGAATGAATATGATTTTAATAATTTTACCAGTAAAGAAAGAAAAATACTTAAAGAATTATATGAGGACAAAGAAATAGTTATAAAGCCTGCCGATAAAGGTGGAGGTCTGGTTATTTTAAGCAAAAAACAATAGGAGGACGATATATATGAGCAGTTAAACGATAACAACGTATATAGAAAACTGAGCCATAACCCCATTGAACAAATAAAAGACAAACTTAAGCTTTTGCTGGAAAAGGGACTATTAAATCAACTTATCTCAAAAGAAGAATCGATTTACATAAACAACACCAATCCAATAACACCAGCGATCTATTTCTTACCAAAAATCCATAAGAATGAAAAGAATCCCCCTGGACGCCCTATTGTGTCCGACGTTAACTCTATCCTGTCCAACTTATCTGAGTACATTGACATTATCCTCCAACCAGTAGTAAAAAAAAAAAAAAAAAAGTTTATCTAAAAGAGACAATTTATTGCAAATTTTAGAGAATTTTAAGTGGAATCCCAATTTTATGATGGTGACATGCGACGTTCAGTCCTTGTACACGATAATTAACCATAATTTGGGCTGTCAAGCAGTAAAAAATCTTTTAGAATCAGATAGAAATTTTCCTCCTATTTTTATAGATTTTCTAATAGAAGCCACTAGGTTAATTTTGGAAAATAATTATTTCTGGTTCGATGACTCTTTTTATCTTCAATTAACAGGTACTGCTATGGGAACCAAGTTTGCGCCCAGTTACGCCAATTTGTTCATGGCGGACTGGGAAAATGACGTAATTTGGACCAATAACAAGTGGAGTGCAAACTTGGTCACCTATAGCAGATACATAGATGATGTGTTTTTTATTTGGGGAGGCTCTGTACCAGATCTTAATGATTTCTTAAAATTTTTAAATAACAATAATAGGGGAATAATCCTAACTTCTAATTTTTGTCAAGACAGTGTTCATTTTTTAGATTTAGATATTTATATAGAGGACAATAAAATTAAAACAAAAACTCATTTTAAAAAAGTATGCACAAATACTTTTATTCAACAATCTATCTGCCACTATGGTCCTTGGTTGGAAGGAATACCCAAGAGCCAAATGCTACGAATTAGAAGGTATTGCACAGAGACCCATGTTTTTAAAGCACAAGCGGATTTTTTAAAAAACAAGTTTTTAGAAAAAAATTACAATGCACAGAAAATTCAACACACAGTAGCTAGCATAGAAAACCTAGAAAGAAAAGATTTAATAAAGTATAAAGAAAAGCCAGATAAAACAAATACTAACTTTATCCTACCCGTAGTAACCGATTTTAATAAGAATAACGTTTTTTAAAAGAATTATTAAAAAAAATTGGAATATTCTAAAAGAAGATGATATCCAAAGAAAAATACTCCCAGATAACCCAAAAATAGTTTTTAGAGGCGCACCTAATTTAAAAATGTTATTAACAAAGAATTTTACACGCAAACATAGGGATACGAAAGGGATGTTTTTTAATAATGACAAAGGTTTTTATAAATGCAATTCGTGCTTAGCGTGTAGATTAACTACTGACACGCAAAGAAAACAAATAATGTTTAAATCAAATATCACAAATAAAGAATATAAAATACAAGAATGCATTACCTGTAATTCTAAAAATGTAATCTATCTACTAGAATGCCCTTGTGGCTTACAGTATGAAGGTATGACGACAGGATGTTTAAAAGTTAGAATATCAGAACATTGTCGAAATGGAATCATCACCCATAGCGTCTCTAAACACTTCTTAAATCACAATAAAGATCCAAAGTTACTAAAATTCACTGCTATAAAAAAAATATCCATACCCTGGAGAGGAGGGGATATTGTGAAGATTTTAGGAAAGACTGAATTGTATTGGATATATTGTTTAAAAACCCTAACCCCTGAAGGGTTAAATATAGATTTTGACATGCACCTCTTTTTGTAATGTTCCAATTATGCTTGTTTTAATTAAAAAAAAATAATAATAATTTTTTTGTGTGTGATGTATAAGCCACACCCCTTGTTGATGACCTCATTTGGCGCCATTTTAGACATTTCAAACTGTAAAAAAACATTCAATGTATCAGGAGCCTTTTTATACACTCTGAGGAAGCCTGTGCTAGGCAAAACGCGTTTGTGTATTATTTTATATTAACCTTTTGTTGGTTTTTATTGGTTTTTATTACCAAAAGTTTAAAATAAATACGTTTTTTTTAAAAACTATTTTATCTTGCTCCTGGACCTTTTTTAATTTATAAGACAGAATACCTTGTCAGCCACCACTATATCCTTGGTGGGGATTTTACCACCTATGTGCTGAGGAGTGAGCAATTCTATCATTGCTCACCAAAAAGGAACTGTGGACACTCCAGACTGCTCCAAAGGCTGAGGCTAAAGAAATTCCAAGGCAAGGATTATACCACCTAAATGCACATCTTGGGGCTAACTGAAGAAACCCATATTACATAGTGCTGCCAAAGAAATCTTTAAGGCGAGGATTATATCGCCCAAGCGCATACTTTGGGGCTAACTGAAGAAGCCCCCACCAAATGTGAGTAGCCACTTGCGGCCTTCATTTTACAAAAAATAAGCTTTGAGACATATTGCACTATTGTGTTTCTCTTTCTTTCACATAGTCACATCCGTGAGAGTGCAGCCACTAACCCTCCTGTGAACTACTCTAAAAGGTGATAATTGTTGATTTGCATGTGCCTACCCAGAATCCCTTGTGGTTGTGGCAGCACCATGAGATTTCTGAGGGAACAACAAGCCTTCTGGCTTGTCTGGTGTCTGTAGATGAGTGTTTAATAATGCTTCTACATATACTTAATCTGGTAAGAAGGGAGAGGACATCACTGCAAGCACCTCCATCCAGTCAATGTGAGGTTTGTGCAGACGTTTCCGGATCCATCAGCATTTTGGAACCAAAGACTTTGCGCCAGGAATAGCGAGGCATTCAGCGACACCGAACACCCAAAACAGGGCAAAATGACGTTTTGGTGACTTTCTCTGACTGGATGATCAGGGAGAGGATGTTACCGCAAATTCCACCATTTTGATGGAAGTTCCAGCCAGGTTATGTATGCGGAGATGCGGACGAAGATAGCAGATTGAAGATGTAAGAGAGTAGATAGAAGGGAGAATATAGAAGACAAGATGCGGAAGTGATCGGCAGAGAAGGTTGCAAAATATCTAGAGAGAGTGAACAAGAATGAGTGAGAGAGAGTGAGTGAATTCCCGAATTAAAAATGCCCCCAGTTTTTGGACAAACCTAATGGGCAGGGAATGAAGTTTGTAGTCCGAAAATGAAAATCGTTTTGGCCCATTTGCACATGTCTAATAATTTGTTCTGCTTATGGTTTTCAGTCTTATTCTGATCTATTTTTGGATAAAAGTAAATTACCATTCTGAATAAAATAACATTTGCTTTAAAAACAGATCAAGTCTTTTTTTAGGAATGAAGAATTAATTTGGCTTCAATTAAATTAGCTACAAATGAATGTCCTTTTTGACACAAATTTATTTTAATTATTAAACTCCATCTGTCAAACATTTTTTAGATTGAAAGAAATGTTGGGATTTTTTCATCAACAGATTGGGCAAAAGTTGTAACTTAGCAATGAAATAAAAATCTATTTGTAGTTGTACTATTTATGAAGTTTGAACAAAGACCAGTGAGTCACTTGTATGCAGAATAAATTTATTGGATAAATAAACCTATAAAAATATTTTAAAATGTACCGTATTGGCCTGATTATAGGTCCCACTTTTTCCCCCTAATGGTCCCCACACTCACTTTTAATGGAGTCTTAGTTGAAGTGTGCACCATAAAACGGGACCTTAGAAAGCCTTGTATTGTAGCCCCACACTTAGCCTTTTGAGGCACTCCTTAATTACTGATGCACTCAGAGCCGGCCGTAGGTGTTCAGGCGCCCTATGCGGACTACTTCTCTGGCGCCCCCTCGACAAAAAAGAAAGGGAAAAACTAATTTTAATTAGAGATTATTTATGTGCAAGTGCAAAAAAGTACAATAATATATAACTGGAAACACTGTTAAATATAGGAAAAAACAATCTTTGTAACAAAAACAATTTTCCTTTAAATATTAAAAAAATTGGACCCTAGGCAATTACCGTATTGGCTCGGATATAGGCCGCCCCCGTATATAGGCCGCACCCTAAAAGTTTGGTGCTTTTTTAAAGAAAAAGTTTTTTTTCTTTAAAAAAGCACCAAAAAAAAACATGCTGCCACTCTGTCCCCCCCCCGATATGCTGCCGCTGTCCTCCCTCCCCGCGATACGCTGCCGCTGTCCTCCCTCCCCGCGATACGCTGCCGCTGTCCTCCCTCCCCGCGATACGCTGCCGCTGTCCTCCCTCCCCGAGATCCGCTGCCGCTGTCCTCCCTCCCCGCGATACGCTGCCGCTGTCCTCCCTCCCCGCGATACGCTGCCGCTGTCCTCCCTCCCCGCGATACGCTGCCGCTGTCCTCCCTCCCCGCGATACGCTGCCGCTGTCCTCCCTCCCCGCGATACGCTGCCGCTGTCCTCCTCTGCCCCCCCCTCCTCGACTTACCGGAGCAGACTCCCGGGTATCTTGCGGGGCCGGCGAGGGACATCTACGCAATACGCGTATGCAACTTCCGGTACCGGAAGTTGCATGCGCGTATTGCGTAAATGTCTCCCGCCGGCCCCGCAAGACACCCGGGAGTCTGCTCCGGTAAGTCGGGGGTGGGCAGAGGTAAAACGCTTAGATAACCTCCCGTGCCGGCACCCCCCCCCGTGGGAAGTGCTGGCAGGGGAGGCTGTCTGAGCGTATCGGGGAGAAGGATGCAGGTCCCCTGCACCGCTGCGGGGGATCTGTATCTTAACCCCGCTGCCTGCCCGGCGCCCGGGACTGCATGTCCCGGGCGTCGGGCGCTAGAGCCCGAATATAGGCCGCACCCCCACTTTAAAAACTTAAAGTGGGGGAAAAAAGTGCGGCCTATATTCGAGCCAATACGGTATTTCCTTTGCACTCCCTCCACGCACCCTAGCATGTAATCACTCCCTCCGCTCCCACACCAAAAAAAAAATTGCCACACTCACTCCAGATTAGGGGACGACTGTGAGAGTCAGTGCAGTCTTCCCTCTATCTGACTCTACCGTGACTTTGAAAGGTCCTCTCCCCCATAATCATCCCCAGAGCCCCTTTGTCCCCTCATTCACTATGCTACACCTCTCTTTTTCTTCCTCCCTGTAGTTCAGGTATAGATCAAATAAACAACAAATGTAAACACTTGTGTTATAGCATTGCAGGTATAGTCCAACAGAATAACACACAATAACCCAGTTTAGCAGGTATAGATCAACAGGGGATCACATGTAAACTCGGCACTGCAGGTATATCAAATAAACACATGGAAACAGCACTACAAGTATAAATCAACTAAATAAGATATACAAACCCAGGTATACAAAAATAATGTATGCAAACATAACATATCAGATATAGATCAACAGAATAAACACAAATCTGGCTTTGCAGGTATAGATCAACTGGAAATCACATATAAACTCGGCATTAAAGATATAGATAAGAAAAACTAAATTGGAGGCATAGATCACAGGCTGCACACCCAAAGCCAGCCTGGTGTCCACATAGAATTTGACCAGCACCCAGATTACACACACAAATTACAGCCCAACATAAGACATCTTTGTCCCCAAACAGCCCAGTGTAAGCCATTTTTGTCCTGAAACAGCCCGCCATCTTTCTCCCATAAACACCCTGCCCGTGCCATCTTGGTGTCAGGGAACGACAGGAGTAGATGGACACAGCGGAGTCCAGTATGCAGGACACAGGAGCCAGAGTGAGGTATTTAGTAGGCAAGGCCCAATAGCGGAGTCGGGAACTAACCAAAAATCAAGGCCACGGTAGGGACACTGAGAAAGCCGAGTCCAAGGAATTGCCAGGTCTGGTACACAGGAATCAAGGTAGGTAGAGCACAGTCCAGGAATAGCCGGGTCTGGTACACAGGAATCAAGGTAGGTAGAGCAGAATCAAAGAATAGCTGGGCCTGGTACACAGGAATCAAGGTAAGTAAATATAACAAGGCTAGGAGCAACAGGTTAGCACAATAACTGAGCACTGAGCAATGCTAAGTGCTCGATTTTAAACTTGCCGCTTGAGAAACGACACGCCTCATGGCTGTTGCGCTTACCGGTTCCGTCGCTGTCCCACGACGGTCGATCGCGGGTGGGCGGCGCGCTCGCGTCTACAGACGCACGCCCTCTCCGAGTGACGTGTGTACTACACGCACACGGAGGGGCGTGCGTGTAGACGCAGCGCCCTCACGGCGGTCGCATTCGTCTATGCGAACCGCCGTGAGTCGCTCACAAGACTCTGTTGCGGGAGCTGCCGCGGCATGCCGGCAGCACTCGCAGAGTAATAAGCGAGGTGCTGCGGCACGCTCGCGGCGCTCCCGATCTACTAAGTAGTGCGAGACCCGCGATACTCGCGGGTTTAGCACTCGTTTTGTGTTTTGTTTGTTTTTTCCGACGCCATTATTTGGCGCCGGACGCAGTGACGTCACTACATCTCCCATTGGTCCCCTGTCCGTTTTGTCCCGCCCTTGTTCCTATTTAAACTCTCCCCTGGCTTCTATCAGTGCCCATTCAATGAGCTCTATATGTACTCTGGGTGTGTTTACTTTGCCTTGCCTTTTCGTGTACCTGACCTTGGATTGTTTACTGGACTTCGCTACCGTGCTGCCTGCCCCGACCTTGGATTGTTTACTGGACTTCGCTACCGTGCTGCCTGCCCTGACCTTGGATTGTTTACTGAACCTCGCTACCGTGCTGCCTGCCCCGACCTTGGACTGTATAGTGCTGTATCCAGCCCGTCTCTGCATTGTGGGTCCGCTACTGGTGTTGTCTGGTCCCGACGTAACATATTGAACGGGCCAAGACATGGACCCCGCGGAGATGGCCAATATCCACTCAAGGCAAGACTTGCAAGATCAGTTGCTTGCTTCCCACTCGTCTCAACTACAGTCACTGGCACAAAAGATGGACACTATGACAGACCTAATAAGGTCACTAACGGTCACGCCATCAACACGCACACCTTTTGCTCCCAGGGACCCCAGTCCCGAGGAACAGGGAGCCACTGCTCGTCTACCGTTACCGGACAAGTTTGCGGGTGTTCCTAAAGACTGTAGAGGGTTCTTGAACCAATGTCTACTTCATTTTCGTAACCACCCACAGGCCTTCCGTTCCCACTCCAAAAGAGTGGCCTTCATCATATCACTGCTTAAGGGTGAAGCCTTGCTCTGGGCGTCTCCTCTGATTGAACAGGGGTCCGAACTCCTTGATGACTGTCCAGCCTTCATGGAGGCACTACGGTCGGTCTTTGACACACCCGGCCACCGTGAGACCGCTGAGACGTCCCTACTAGAACTACAACAAGGACACAAAACCCTCGCCCAGTATACCATCGAGTTCCGGACACTCGCCTGTGAACTTCAGTGGGACGCGGGAGCCTTACGGTCTGCTTATCGGAAGGGCTTAAACAAGAAGCTTAAAGACGCTCTCCTGTTCCATGAGCCACTGTCTGACTTAGAGGACTTCATCACACTCTGCTTACGCATAGACAAACGCATACAAGAGCGACACCTGGAAAAATAACGGATCAGACGTCCTCGTCCGTACGCCTCTCAACCCTTCCAATCTGCACCTCAGGGGGCCAACAATCCCACTGAGGAACCCATGGAGGTTGGCACAATACGCCGTTTGTCAGAAGCCGAGAAAACTAGGAGAAGGAATCTAGGACTCTGTCTTTATTGTGGCCAAACAGGTCACTATCTGCGATCCTGTCCCACACGTCCGGGAAACGACAAGGTTTAGGGGCAGAAGGAGGAGAACCCCTAAGCACATCCATCACTTCTCCTCCTTTACGCATGTTGCTCTCAGTTACGCTTAGGTGGAAAGACCACTCTGTGGTCACCCAAGCTTTCATTGACTCTGGGGCGGCTGGGGTTTTCCTCGTGTTGGGCTCTGCAGCACCGGGTACCTCTGCGTATCAAGCGGTCTCCTTCCGTGGTTACCACTGTGGACGGTACCCTGTTAGGCTCTGGGGTAGTTACACAAGAGACCCTGCCACTCACTATGCATATCGGAACAACTCATAAAGAGGACATTTCTTTTGAAGTCATCCAGTCTCCTCACGCTCCCCTCATCCTGGTCTACACCTGGCTCAGATTGCATAATCCACGCATAGATTGGAGAAAAGGAGAGATCCTGGCTTGGAGCGACAGTTGCCATCAACTATGTTCCATCCCTTGTCAACGTGTTAATCTGGTTCTGGAAATCACTCCAACCGATCCCAAGCTTCTGGTTCCCAAACACTATTGGGAATATCTCGATGTCTTCTCGAAAAAAACAAGCCGAACGTCTGCCCCCGCATAGACCATATGACTGTGCTATTGACTTGTTACCCGGTACCACACCTCCGCGAGGGCGTACCTATCCGTTATCTGAACCCGAGAATAAAGCGCTTGAGCAATACATAAAAGAGAGTTTGGAGAAAGGCTTCATACGGCCATCCTCATCTCCAGCTGGTGCCGGCTTCTTTTTCGTCTCCAAAAAGGAGGGCTCTCTTCGACCCTGCATCGACTACCGAGGCCTCAACCGCATCACAATAAAAAACAGATATCCTCTTCCTTTGATAACAGAGATCTATGATCGAATAAAAGGAGCAACCATATTAACTAAATTGGATCTAAGAGGGGCCTACAATCTTATACAGATAAAACAAAACGACGAGTGGAAAACTGCATTCAATACCAGATTTGGTCATTACGAATATCAAGTAATGCCCTTCGGTCTCTGCAACGCACCAGCCGTGTTGCTGTCACATGTGATAGTCTACCTTGACGACATCCTCGTGTTTTCTCCGGACATCATTACCCACCGTAAACACCTCCGTTCTGTGTTACAACGTTTAAGAGAGAATGGCCTCTACGCCAAGGCCGAGAAATGTGCCTTCGAAAAAACCAGCCTACCTTTCCTTGGTTACATCATCTCGGCTAAGGGCCTAGAAATGGATCCTGAGAAGTTGAAAGCGATCACAGCCTGGCCGGTTCCCAGGACATTAAAAGCAGTACAACGCTTCCTTGGGTTTGCGAATTATTATCGGCGCTTCATTCGCAACTACGCCAGCATCACGGCCCCCATTACAGCACTCACCAAGAAGGGGGCCAACCCAAAGACGTGGCCGGACGAAGCCATCAAAGCCTTCGCTCGGTTAAAACATGCTTTCGTGTCAGCTCCGATTCTGTAACGTCCTGACCCTGCTCTTCAATATATCCTAGAGGTCGATGCATCAGAAACCGGCGCTGGTGCCGTCCTCTCACAACGGAGCCCAACCACTTCCAAGTGTCTGCCGTGTGCCTTCTATTCTAAAAGGTTTTCACCCGCAGAGCGCAATTACGATGTGGGGAACCGGGAACTACTTGCGGTCAAGCTCGCATTCGAGGAGTGGCGACACCTCCTCGAGGGTACCAAACAACCTATCGTGGTCATGACAGACCATAAAAATCTACAATATATCGAAAGCGCGCGTCGCTTGAATCCTCGTCAAGCGAGATGGGCTCTCTTCTTCACGAGGTTTAACTACGTGATGACATATCGGCCTGGACCACAAAATACCAAAGCGGATGCCCTTTCACGCCAATTTGAGAACCAGCACGATGTCTGTCACGATGAACCCATCATACCACCTACACGCATCATTTCCCTTCTGTCTTCCGCAGTGATGTCCAAGATCTGTTTACATCAAGCACATATCACGTCGTCCCAAAAACCTCCTCCCGGTCGCCTGTACGTTCCGCAGCGGTACCGCACTGAGGTCTTACGGTGGGGACACAACACCTCTCTCGTTGGCCACCCTGGTTCCCGTAAAATGGAATATCTACTCCGCAAGACATTTTGGTGGCCTTCCTTGTCTCGCGACATCCACTCGTATATCGCGGCTTGTTCTCAATGTTCCCGTCACAAGTCTCCACGTACTCGCCCTCCTGGCCTCTTGTTACCGCTTCCCGTGCCCAAGGCCCCTTGGACCCATATTGCTATGGACTTCATCGTTGATCTCCCTGTCTCTCAAGGATATAGCACCATTCTCGTGGTTATCGACCGATTCTCTAAACAAGCCCACTTCGTCGCCCTGCCACGGCTCCCCACGGCTTCCCAACTGGCTGATATATTCATCAAGGAAGTGGCTCGGTTGCATGGCTTACCTCTTCACGTGGTATCTGACAGGGGTCCACAATTCGTTTCCCGGTACTGGAGAGCCCTCTGCCTTAAGCTAGGCATTCGCATGCATCTTACGTCTGCCTATCATCCGCAGTCCAATGGACAAACTGAACGAACCAACCAGACGCTTAAGCAGTACCTGCGTTTATACATCAACGACAGGCAGGACAATTGGTCTGCTCTCCTTCCATTGGCAGAGATGGCATATAACAACGCACTACACTCAGCTCTGCAATGTTCTCCTTATTTTGCAGCCCTAGGATACCACCCTGTAGTAATGCCAACTCCTTCCTCGTCTCGTAGTGTTGGCTTACCGGCTGTTGAACAACGCGTCTCTGACATGCGTCAACACTGGCGCATGTTGCGAGCTCGGCTGTCCAAAGCGCAAGACCGTAGTAAGACAGCTGCTGACAAATGACGCTCTCCAGCGCCCCAGTATCGGGTCGGTGACTATGTATGGTTATCCACCCGGAATCTAGCCCTTCGCCAACCTAGCAAAACTCTGGGTCCCAGATACATTGGGCCCTTTCGTATACTCAAGAAGGTCAACAGAGTGGCGCTGTCTCTTGCTCTCCCTTCCTCTTTGAGGATACCCAACACCTTCCATGTCTCCCTCCTCAAGCCGTACGCCTCCAATCGCTTTTCGGTTTCCCGTCGCCCTCCTGCGCCCGTCCTCGTCCGTGGGCACGAGGAGTATGTCGTCAACCATATCCTCGATTCTCGCTGGCACCGGGGTTCCCTGCAATACCTGATCGATTGGAAAGGTTATGGTCCTGAGGAACGGTCTTGGTTGCCTGCTCGCGCTGTCCACGCTTCCCTTTGTGTGTCGCGCTTCCATGCTCGCTTTCCGCTCCGCCCGGGTCCTTCGCGCTCCGTGCGCGCTCCTGGAGGGGGTGGTGGTGTTGCGCTTACCGGTTCCGTCGCTGTCCCGCAACGGTCGATCGCGGGTGGGCGGCGCGCTCGCGTCTACAGACGCACGCCCTCTCCGAGTGACGTGTGACGTCTATGCGAACCGCCGTGAGTCGCTCACAAGACTCTGTTGCGGGAGCTGTCGCGGCATGCCGGCAGCACTCGCAGAGTAATAAGCGAGGTGCTGCGGCACGCTCGCGGCACTCCCGATCTACTAAGTAGTGCGAGACCCGCGATACTCGCGGGTTTAGCACTCGTTTTGTGTTTTGTTTGTTTTTTCCGACGCCATTATTTGGCGCCGGACGCAGTGACGTCACTACATCTCCCATTGGTCCCCTGTCCGTTTTGTCCCGCCCTTGTTCCTATTTAAACTCTCCCCTGGCTTCTATCAGTGCCCATTCAATGAGCTCTATATGTACTCTGGGTGTGTTTACTTTGCCTTGCCTTTTCGTGTACCCGACCTTGGATTGTTTACTGGACTTCGCTACCGTGCTGCCTGCCCCGACCTTGGATTGTTTACTGGACTTCGCTACCGTGCTGCCTGCCCCGACCTTGGATTGTTTACTGGACCTTGCTACCGTGCTGCCTGCCCCGACCTTGGATTGTTTACTGGACTTTGCTTTTGTGCTGCCTGCCCCGACCTTGGACTGTATAGTGCTGTATCCAGCCCGTCTCTGCATTGTGGGTCCGCTACTGGTGTTGTCTGGTCCCGACGTAACAACGGTGTGACGTCACCCAAGCGCATTCCATGCCTTTTCCAAGCGGGGAACTTTCATTCATACAATCAATTATTCTTTCACTCTTTCATTCACACAAATCATTTACACATACTCATTAATGCATTCACACATCAATTCATTAATTCTCTCACACAATTAATCCACTCATTACTTCATTCATTATTTTACTAATTCTCACTCTTTCAACATTCTTACTAGCCCCCTTTCTCACAATCTCCTCCCCTTCTCACTATCTAACCACTCCTCCCTACTCACTGTCTACCCCTCTACTACCCTTCTCATTATTTACTCCCCCTACTCACTATCTACCCCCTCCCCCTCACAGCTAAGCGTCGGGATATGATGTCATATTCCTGTGCTCATCATGAAGCTCTGCGCTGCGACCATGGCTTCAAGCTCCCACTATGGCAGTCAGGGCAGTGATAGGGCGCAGATGAGACAAAGGGGGCCGAGCGGTTGCTAAAAACTTTCATTGTTCTTAGGAGACTTTTTCATGTCGCCTAAGAACAATGAATCAATCATGTACAATTTTTGTACAGGAGCTAACACAATACCAATATGGCTGATCATGTGGAGATTCAACCTTCGACCAGCCAAGGGAAAAGGCGAAGTTATGATTAAACGTTTCATATAAAAGTCTTAAAATATGCTGAAGAAATGAGCAACAGGGAAGCTGCCAGAAAATATGACCTAGATGAGAAAAATGTTTGAAGATGGAAGCTGATGCAGAAGAAACTAAAAAAAATTGGTTTCTTCAAGGAAATCATTTATAGGGCCTAAGCAAGACATTGTGAGGTTGATGCATCGGTGCTTCCCTTTATTCAAGAGCAAAGAAAAAATGGAATGCCTGTCGCTGGGAAAATCATACAATAGAAGACACTGTCAGTGCATTAAATATCTCGGAGGGGGGGTGTTAAAGCAAGCCTTGGAAGGTGCAGCAGATTTATACTCTGAAATGGCCTCACTCTGAGACGCAGGACAATACTTACACAAAGACTACCTGTTGACTTCAATGAAAAACTGCTTGTATTCCAGCGGTATGTCATAGAGCTCAGGAGAAAGCACAACTATCCATTGAGCCAAATTGGAAATGTCAATGAAATTCCAGTATTCTTTGACATGCCTAGTAGTACAACCATGGATAAAATCCATTCTTGTGAGGACCACAAGCAATTACAAATTACGTATTATAGTAATGTTACTTGTTACACCTTATGTAAGTCTTAAAAGGAAAACAATGCCAAAAAATTATTCCAAGAGGCCTAATTGTCAGATGCCAGAAAAAGGGATGGATGAGCAGGGAGGTTATGACTTTTTGGCTACCAGTTGTATGGAAAAAATAGGTCTGGTGCTCTGCCTGCAAACAAAGCAATGCTGGTATTAAATGCATTTAAGGGACATTTAACACCTGATGTAAAAAGTAAGATTGCATCCTTGAAATCAGATCTGTTCATAATACCAGGGGGTAGACATCTCAACTCCAGGTGCTTGATGCGGTTGTCAACACACCATTTAAAGACAATCTACGGCAGCAGTATTCAGTATGGCTTGTGGCTGGAAATCATGCCCTCACACCAAGTGGCAAAATTAAGAAACCATCAGTGGCTTTGCTGTGTCAGTGGATTATTTCTGCATGGGCAATGATATCTTTAGAATCAATCTTAAAAGGATCAAAAAAATCTTGCCTATCAAATGCATTGGATGGCACTGAAGATGAGGTATTGTGGGAAGATCAGAGAGACGTGGTTCAGGAGAATGATTAAAAAACAGCAGTAGCAATGTAGAAAGCAGTGGAAGTACTGATGAAAACCTAAGCAGAAATACTGGTATTGGTGTAGAGACAGGCAGCGAAAGCGACAAAAATTTGTCAAAGGGGTGACTTTAGAACATTTGCTAATGTTGATTGTTACATAGGTGAGAGGATGAGGACTGTTCCCACCAGCCTCATTTGGATTTACACTATCCTATAGTGAAGTTGTACATTAGTGGTAACATCCTGATGAAGATTGGGCCACCAGAAAGAACGACAAATTAGATAAATGTTTTTTCTGATAGAACCAACACTGGCTGTAGAATGGTTATATTGGTGCTGTAAAACCTTGGGTCAAAGAGCACCAGGTATGTATACATGGTTAGCCTTGTAATAAAGCCAGTGCGCTTGGATCAGTTCTTCTGACATGACTGAATTCGGATCGTACCCAGTTTTTACTTCTTCTAGTAAACTTGTGAGAAAATGACCAAATTGAAGTATTGTCTCTGTAGAATGTATTGAGGTTTTTTTGCATCTTTGCAGACATAGTTACAAGAAAATGTGGACTATGGATTCATGAGACTATCTATTGAATAATATCTGTTGAAAAGAAACACAACCAATTGCTATGGTGTACTGTAACGTTTACTGAATAGATTTACTTAAGTATTTTTAACTGGATCAAATAAAACTTTATATCACGTCTTCTATCTCGACTTTTGATACTAACAGCTGTCTGAGATTGGCGCTTACCACTGTAACCCCTCAGGGGGATTTTAGTGATTGCTGCCATGTCACTGACTCACCTGCAGTTCTAATGGAGTGACCAGCAGATGGTGAACGGCAAAGCACATGGAATGAGGTAAAAAAGGGGCTATTGGGAGTTTTGGGAAGAGGAGTTCAGAGTTGGATGCCAGAGGTGAAGGGCCCTTACTTAGAGAAGGCCTAGGAACAGAGGTCTGCTTGAAATCAATGCTCAGAGGAGCGCTGCAGCATCCTGGAAGAATCTCCCAGCAGACAGTCCAAGATACAGAGCTGTTTGCTGTGAACAATGAAGAGGTTTTAAGCTGAACTGACGGGGTTGCAGACTGTGGAGTGGTAAGCTTAAAACCTCTCCCCCTGTTTCCACAACAGGGCACCTTGAACCTAGTCACACAAATAAGTTTTACTGACATACTGAAAGTTTTCAATAAAATTCAAGCCATACTGTGGAGTAAGATACTCATGAGCCCCTACTATGTCATGATGAGCCTGTCACATCAATTGTTCTGAAGGGGTTAAATCTACTTATGTGACAAATCTGGTGGTCAGGGCTAACAGTGTTCATCATTAAGTATACTCCTGTGCCATGTCTAAGAATTCCTCATCTGAACCAGAAGGTTTATTTAAACACCTCAAGCCAATTGACATACTAATAAATCACAGCATTTTGACACTTAGCACTCGGTGCAGCTCCATTTAGGACCAATTACTACGTTTGGGTGGGCAGTTATTTAATGAGAAATTTGTTAAGGTTTGGTGTTAAGTAGCCTGGACTAAAAATAATAATAAATAATATGCAAAAAAACAGTGATTTTGATTTTGGTCAGCTAAGCAATACTGCTTCTTCTGAATATGTCAAGCCCCCAGCAAGAAGCTCCAAGTGCTACCCCAGATACTGTCCTTGTCAGGGTTGATTGTGAGGAGTGGGCACATACATTGCAAAATATGTGTAAAAAAAAATAAAAGCTGCCCCAAAGTTTGGCAGACAAAGTTAAATACCCTTGGTTGTCTGCTGTTTCTAAGCATATACTTTTATGGAATAATTTTTGTTTGGGGCTACTGTACAACTGGTTTTGTAAAGCAATCACGGAAAATTCCAAGTTTGAAAAACGAAATGCTTTTTCCAATTTTGGCCTTGTAGCTTCCCTAAAACATACAAAATCTATGTAAGTGCGGCACTGTTGTTGTTGCTGAACACAAATCTGTGATTTTAAAAAAATGAACGAACACCAGCAGACCTTACATCATTTTAGAGGTCAAACACATAACACTGAACAGAAAATTAAATGTTGCGGAGACAATATGACTGCACAAACACTCTGGAAATTACACAGTTAATGTGTAATCAACCCCTAAATAATAAATTAGTTATAGGGGAACAACCTCTCAGCATCTAAAGCAAAAACCACCCTGTATGTCAGAAGAAATTCCATAGGATGATGAGAAGAGCGGATTGGAGAGCTTTTCACCTGGCCAAAACATGTGAGGGATCAAATCAATATCCATAGATAGGTGCTGATCTATTTCAGGGCATGTGAACACCAAGGATCCAGTCTACAGCTAAGCAATAATTGGTTGTTATAATCATAAATATTGGGTAGGTTAAGGACCACATGTTGCTGTAATTTAAAAAGTGAGACTCTGCATCTCTTTTGTTGCCAAATAAAATGATATTGCTACTTTTCAAGATTATTGGTAGCCTAGACAAAAGGTATAGTAATCTCGGAAAACCTACCATCTTATATAAGTGACATGAAGGGCAGCTGTTCCGCTGCTGCCACTGACAAAAAATACACTTAAAAAGAGTCAGATTTCCCTCCTATCCTTCAGAGGAAAAAAGTATGAGAGAAGGGAGAGAGGTTTTCCAGTCAAGGATACCTCCTCTTTTGCTGCCTGGGGGACAGGAGAAAATAAAAATTAAAAATACATCCCCCGGGTCCAATGTGCCCATGTCAGACAAAGGACCTCATTTTTGGGGGTTATCTGTCTCGGGAGGGTATCCATCCCTAGGGTCTAATTTTAGCAAGGCTAGTCTGCTAAGATGACCCATCCACTACTCACAGAGTTAGGTGACTGGGAGTTAGAAAGCTTCTCTCATTCTTATTCTTCAGGGGATAGAGGCAAAATAAACCAGAGGCAGGTGGCCAGAGTTTACCCTGCACGGTATTAGTCTCCCTGAAAGGCTCCGCCCAATGAGATGGCCTGTAGACTTTCGGTTTCACTTTGTCAAAGATGATGACCTTCTAAGGTCCCACGTGGGTGTCTCAGACATGGAGGCTTTTTCAGTCCCCACACTTATTTTTATTTTGGGCAATTCTTCTGTGACCTCCGATATACAGGACCAATCATTCCACAATATTCAATACAAGCTAGCATTTTCAATGGACACATTAGCCTTAATGTTAGATAAGGCAGAGAAAGAGGGTAATCATGTGGAATCTTTACTCATTAACCATAAAAGCCTTAATAAAAGCCATTAGAGGGCCACACTTCTGTTAGGGCAGACCTTTTACTATGTCTCCACTCTCAGACATTTTGTTTTAGCGAACATTACTGGAGGCCTTCCGATCTGGAGAGGATTGCCTTTAGGAGTACAACCACGAGGTGTGTGCCATTCTACCACTAGCTGTTCTTAGGTGGAAAGTCTCTAGAAGAACAAAACAGAGTTTGCAGCAATTCACGATCATTTGTTCTAGGGAAAAGGATTGTCACTTAGCAACGGCACCCACCATCCACCCTGAGATAATGAGTGTATGAACAAGAGCTTTAGTGGCATCTTGCATTAGGAGGGGACTAATACAAGCAATTAATGGTGACACCAAGATCAGATAGGGAGGATGAGACCCAGGAACAAGAACACAGAAACAAAATTATGAAAGAATTAAATAAGACCAAGGTGGTCCGCACATCTTAAATGCAGCAGAAAGGTCCAGAAGGATTAGCAAAGAGTAGTGTACCTTTGAATTAGCAGCAAGTAAACCACTTCAGTAATAGTGAAGAGGTGAAAGAGTTCAAGAACATTAGTTAGATGTATGTATACAAGCCGTTAATGAAAATTAAGACTATAGAAATTGGCGCCATTTAAGAACAAAGTGGTAAGCCACAGTATGACTTTTGATTTTGTTTAGGTGCACAGCAGTAAAGGCAACAACCTCAAAGGGGGCATATGGTGCCCTGCCATGGCTTAGGTCTATGGTAATGCCAAAGATAAATATGTTACTGGATGGACACTGCCAGCATTAAGAATGTTCCCTTTCTAAAATTTTGACCCCTAAATGTTCTAATCGAATATTAAGAATCTGTAAAAACAAGCAGTTACTAAGCAAATACAGTGATGTCAAAAGGTATTTGCTCCATTCTGATTTCTTCTATTTGTGCATATTTGTCACACTTAAATATTTTAGATAATCAAACTAATTTTAATAACCAGAGTTAGACACAGATAACCAGAGTAAGCACACAATTAAGTTTTTAAATTATTTCATGTACAGATGGAAAAAAAACTATCCAACCCTTCCTGGCCCAATGTGAAAAAGTATTTGCCCCCTTAGTTACTAAATCAACCAAAAGTAATTTATAATTGAGTTTTGTTTCACTAAACACACCCAGATTTTCACTAGACACAGCCGCACCTTACTGCTAGCCCTGTTGAATCTAGCAACTAATTAAATAGAGCATACCTTGCAAAGTAAAGTAAGCTAGAAGGTCTTTGATACCTATTAGCCTGGAAAGGGTTACAAAGACATTTCTACGGCTTTTGGACTCCAGTGAACCACAGTGAAAGCTATTATCTACAAATTGAGAAAACTTGGAATAGTGGTGAACCTTCCCAGGAGTTGCCACCCTACCAAAATTCCTCCAAGAGCCCATCGATGACTCATCCAGGAGGTCACAAAAGAACCCAGACTAACATGAACAGAACAGCACGCCTCACTTGTCTCAGTTAAGGTCTGTTCACGATTCCGCAATAATAAAGAGACAAAATGTGCAAAAATGGGATCCATGAGAAAGTGGAAAATAAAGAAAATGATCATTTAAAAGGTACATCTTGTGTTTACTCAAATTGTATTTGCCTTATTTTAAAATTAGTTGGATGATCTTACATTTACATGTAACAAATAAGCAAAAATAAAAGAAATACCAAAGGGGGAAATAATTGTATTAAAATGCTTATTTTAAAAAGACAAAATGTTGTATTCTGACTGTAACCATAATCAATATACATATGCAGCCAGTACTGCTATGATGTAAAGTCCACTAAACTTACAGGTCACAGTAAGTGAGGCAGTCGTTACTCATGAACATTTTAAAATCACTTCACATACTATATTATAAAGCACATATAATATGCCAGAACACAGCCGTATACAACATTCTCCCAAGTCTCCTCTAGGTGTCTCTAAATACCACCAATCCCCAATGTTACAATAGGGAAGGAGAGAACCGCAATCACCCTGGGGAAAATATAACAGGAAAGTGCTGCAACGTCAGCATTCCAAGAGGAAGGGATGGGGCCTTAAACTCGGATGCCTGATGTACATTCAGAATGTGGATTAGCAATTACGTCATTCCCTTGGGATTTGCTCAGTGAACACTTGCCGGAGAGGTTGGTCACGTGGGATATCGGGCACTTTTATGGGAAAGTCCTCCTTGAGCTTAAAATACAGTGCTGTGTAAGGAATGTAGGCTAGCATTCACAAATACATGTTTTTATCTCATTTTGTTTCAAACTTCCTTTAGCTGTAAACTTGGAAGCTGCCATTGTTGTCTGTCAAGTGGGTGACTTTCCTTGTGCAAACACCAAACTGAGTTGATTCTTTAAAGCAATACTAATGTAGTTTGTTCCTCTGCATACTTTCATTAGTCAGAGTGTCGGACTGAGTGATTAAGACTGACTCACTGTATTGTCACACACAAGTCAATATGTTAAGGTGATAAAATAAGTTTTCAAAAATGTTGTGACGTTTTCTTTTTCTTTATTAAAAAACAACATAGTTTTTTGCATGATATAATGTTTTTGGGTCGATGTGTACTCTAGCTCTGCACTCTTAGCTCAATCACCTATCAAGGTCAATGACAGTCCAAATGTCAGGAACAAGACAAAGGCATAGACCACTGTAGCAAGTGTAGCCTCAACAAACCTCCTACAGTCAGTATGCACTAGGATGGCCACATTCAGCCATTTTCTAGGACACATGTTCATTTCACATGTTGCTGACCAGCACACAAAAATAGTGCTGCTCTATGTAGTATGTGGAATGTAGAAACTCACAGACCAGCATCAAATACTGTTATATATCCAACATATTATTATTATTATTTATTGTTTGATATAGAGCCATCAAATTCCATAGCGCTGTACAATGGGTAGACAGGACATAACAAGTAGTATTAGCAAATTGACTAACAGAGACAACAGGTGAGGCGGGCCCAGCTCAAACAAGCTTACAATGTACTGCAGGGTAGCACTTTACATGACATATATGTGTTATAGAAAATGGCTTAACATGAACATGGGACATAGGTAGCATAAAGGATAAGGAAATCAGTAAAGAGCTCTTCTCGTATTTCAGAAAGGCACTCCATGACAAAATACCACAAAAAGATTAAAGCCTTGCAAAACACCTTCCCCACAAACAATCTCTTTCAATACAAATAAATCTGGCGATAGTAACGCTATATTGGACTGTTAAGAATGAGAAATGATTGAAACAGGAAATAAGAAGATGTGGGTGTGAGAGAAATGGACATAAAGTGGGGATTGGATGGAAAAAATGATGAAAAGACTGTATTGAAGAAACCTGGTAAAAAAAAAGTGAAAGTGGTTGTATGGAGAAGTGAAACACCAGTTGGTACAGAGGACAAGCAAGATGAAGAGAGAAGGACTAGTAAAGCAGAATAAACTGGAAAAAGTAGATGGAAAGAGCATATTAGGGAGACATGTAAAATATGTTAAAGAAAAACATATAGGTGGAAGTACCCCTATAGAGGAGGCTAGTAGTCAACAATATATGTTCAGTTGTCAACAATATATGAGCCAAAAATGTTAAAATTTTGACAAGGCAAATTAAGTGTTCTGTTTAAGCTGATGAGTGGTGCTCTAGCCTTCAAGCAAGCACTCTGGGATTTAAAACTAATACCAAGGACAGTATTACAGGTTGAATAATGCTAATTGTTTCACTATATGTTAATTAGGGAAACCCTTGAGGAGTGAGTTTCACACAGCTGATTTAGAATGCTGATGAACTTTAAAACATGCTAGCTAGAGTATAAGATGTAACTCTTGTTTTTTTTGCAATTTATCTGAGCATTGCTCGGTCTGACCTTGCTGGGACGTCCACTCCTGGGAAGATGGGTAAAGTGTTTTGGAATGTTTTCTACTTTTGAATAATATTTCTCACTGTGGAATGATGGACTTTAAATCGTTTGGAAATGGCCTTGTAACCCTTCCCAGATTGATGGGCAGCAACAATTGCTTTTCTTAAGATAATTGCTGATGTTTTTCCTCCTTGGCATTGTGTTAACACATACCTGAATGCTCCAGACCAGCAAACTGCTATAAGTTTGGCTTTTATAGAGATGGTCACACTTGCTGATGATCAATTAATCAAGGGCATTTGATTAGCAGCACTTGTCTGCTACTTAGCATCTTATTTCCTATGGAGGTGGTAAGGGTGTACTTAGTTTTTCACACATGGCTTCTACATTTTGGCTTTATTTTTGTTAAATAAATCATGACACAGTGTAATTTGTCATTTGTTGTTCATCTGAGGTTGTATTTACCTAATTTTTAGACCTGCTAAGGAACAAATGATTATTACTATATCCTGATATCCTTTTTCACACAACTGCACATAAAGATGAACCATGGTCCAGTTAAGGGTCCCAGAAGCTGAACTTTGTAGGGCATTTGGCAACTGGCTCATTGTCATGTTTATTGGCAGGCTCCCTCAGCTGCTTTAAGCAGCTAAACTTTGGAGGAATTTCCTGCAGAAGAGATTGCTATGACCTCCCCTCTTTACTTAGTTGCAGTGTGACATCTCTTATAAATATATACAGTATGCGTAAGGAAAGCATCACAAAAATAAGAGTTACATGTGGCATGGCAGACAGATAAGGGGTGTAGGTGAAATTATTTATAAAATTAAAAAATTATGAATTAGAATTATGCATTGTGAAAGGGCTACCTAGAGGGTTTCTCTTGTGCCCTATGTTATGCATAGTTTAACTTGTAGGCGTCTCTCACTAATTTAAAGGGACAGGTTACCAACCCTGACAGGCCCACTACGGTAGAATGCACATTTACGTACTCCATGAGTACTTTAAATTGCATTCTTCCAAACAAAATAAAAAATAAACAAAAGCAAAAGCACTTACCTAAAGTAGTAGCTGCAACTCTGCAGCTGCCTCCCTTTTCCATCATCTGCCAATACTTGTCATTGATTGGCTGCTTGAAGCAGGTAATCAGTGGCAGGAAATGGCTTCCATTGAAATTATTCACTAGCAGAGTTAACCAAGCAACTGGACCTGGCTGACGGGAAGTATATCAGGAGCAAGGAGAACTGAACACATCTCATGCACAACAAATAGATGGGGAGTGGTCAAAGAGGCAAATGCATCTGAGGTATTTCTGCAGAATCCCCCTATACAAAAGGTTCCTGTCCAAGGACATATCCTACAAGTTGTTGAGAAACTAAAAAAAAAAGAACAAATTATCTTACTGCATTTGTTGCAGTGAAACCCAGAAAGAGTGCTCGTCCTTGATTCATATCTGGGTGTATAAAATATGCAATCAAAAATGTATTCGGATCACAAATGGTTTAAGTTGACACTTCGTAAGTGGCTTCAATGTAAGTTAGCATGCTATAAACTGCACCAGACTCCACGCAAAATTAATTCCAATGTGCATTTTTGTATGACATAAGGCCTGGAGTGGTACATTTCTTTATGGTAATATGAATCATAAATCAATAATAGCATGTTGGCAAGTTTTAGACCAGGGAGTAAGCTCAGCCTAATTGCATTGTGATACACCACTGCTAGCACAAAAAAATGATTCACAGCCCAGCTCAATATACTTAGTGTATGTATTCTTACCAAATTGGACTGTATTGATTAGGAACCCCACAGAAAGAATCCCATAATAGTGAACACACTGACTAAAATAAAAGGCTACATGTTACTGCTAAATTGCAAGTATATCATATAATGTACAGCTAATGGTGCAAAATCTTAAAATCATAACTGCCCCTTTGTCAGTCCCCATCCCCCAAAGAAATTTCAAAGCTCTGTGTTCTATTTAAACTAAATATTTTAGGAACTGGATTGTGGCAATGCTTTCATTCCACAGGAATTAGAAAGAAGAACCAACACCTTGCCCATTATCAGAGACCAGATGGGTTGCCAGAATATAGACTGTTCTGAGATGTTCTTTTATGTGCCTTTGCCCTCTTTTCCCTGAATCATCTGGGGATTTCGTTTCCTCTCTTCTCCCCATGTCCCAGTTAAGATATCCTATCCTTGCTTAAAGGAGAAGCATCTGAGGATCCGGGCTCCTCACTGCATCCCTTGTGTTCCTTGTTCCCTGTCCTTTGTTACTCTGTTTAGCTTCTCTACTCCCAGCCTGCAGCATCCTGCACATTCGTCTGTAGAGCTATGTCTCATGCCTGCTCCAGGGTGCCTGCAGGATATCACTTTGTTTTGTTCTGGACAACATCCGCTGCTATGTCAGTGGCCTGGTACGCGGCCGCACAACCCTAGATGCCCACCCAGGAGAGTGCAGTCACCTTGCACCAGGTCCTGTCCAACTCCGCTACTGCGCAATAACCTCTAAACACCATCTTTGGATGCTCCGGGTCATTACAGTCACCTTTATGGACCCAGTCCCTTACAGGCTGCAAAAGCAATAATTACACGATATGAGGAATTCACCACCCTGTCTGAAATAAATTACACTGTAAAAAACACAAAACGACTCAGGGTTTGGGCCTGCCATGTGTTGCCAGTAGATCTCTTATTCACAAGATTACTGCTGAGTATTTGATCTCACGGCCCATTGCTCCATAAGCAACCGTATACAGGAATCGACATATAAACTTTTGGTGCGATGGTACAGCACTCCAAACCTGTTACATAAATTGTACCCAAGTACCCACAAGAAGTACTGGAGATGTGGGGAGGAGATTGGCACCTTCTTACACATTTGATGGTACTGCAAAAAGATCGACCCGTTCTGGTCAATTATCCTGTGCATCACTAAGCACACCACAGGCCTGGGTTTAACATATGACCCAACAGGAGCGCTCCTATACCACACCAAATTACCCAAGCAGTATAAAAAAAGTCTCATTCACCATATATTAAACACTGCCAAATCCTTAATTCCGCTGTTTTGGAAAAGGAGAGAATGTCCCGGCCTTGCAGTTTGGCTTACAAAAATAGAAGAATGCCATCAAATGGAAAAGCTTATTTTGAACTCTAAAAGTCAATTTGAAAAATACACTTCCGCTTGGTTCTACTGGACCAGCTATATGACCAGAGATCGGGTACGCTCACTCACCCTTGTTATCTGCAAAGTTTTGCTTATTTTGCTGGAGTATGAACTTGGCTTTATGACGTTGTTCTGCTACACCATGGTGCGACCTACACGAGGAACAGGGCCTCTAAACCAGGGGTCTCTTTACACTCAGATGTAGTAGCCTGAAGCAGCAACTTACCAACTCTCTCCCAGGGCCCTCTTTCTCTCCTCTATCTTACTCTTATTCTTTAAACTCTTCTAAACACATAATTGTTTTCAATTGTTTGCAAAAAGTAAAGCAATAGAAAACCAAAAGTAAAACTCTGATGACTAAAAAGACTCTTTAGTTTAGAAAAATCGGAAAGATTTTGTAGATGAGAAAGAATTTTTTTATAAATGTATATGCGTCGGCACTTTGTTATTGTGATAATATTTGTAGGTGTGGCAGTCTACCTGCCAGCAATGCACTTACCCTGGGCTCTGTCCTAGGACCCAGGTAGCATGTGATGTCTTAAAGGCGCCCAGTGCCTTGTAAGGGTTCCTATGGAGGCTGAACTGCCTTGGCACAGCCTGCTTAGTGTAAATGGGCTGGTTGGGGAGATCAGAGAACTTCCTTGTAACCAGGCAATTGAGCAGTGGTACAGTTGGTCTAGGCCAGAATGGCACAGTGCTCTTCAATGGGTACACAGGGCTTGACTGAGCTTATGCCACAAGACAAAACATGCAAATCACATACAAGGAATACTGTGACACAGCGCAGAACACACACATATCAACAGCATATACAGGCCTTGCATGTGTATAGTCAATAAAAAAAAGTACACCTCAAACATTAAAAAGAAACATACTAAGCTGTGCACTTGTGCGCACGCACATAGCTTTTTCAGAGAGCGCACACGTCCAAAAATTGTACGCACAACAGTTTTTCCCCAAAAAAGAAAAAAATTATATTTTCTTTGAAACTTTATGCGGCGCGGATATTGTGCGCACAAAATTTTTGCTCTGTGAAAATTTTTGCACAAGAGAAATTTTCTGCGCACGCCAACTAAGAAAAATTAAATGGAACATTGCTTGGGAAGTATGCTTATAATCACAACCCAGTGACACAGGACTGTACCTCTTCCAAGCAGTTGCTGTGTTGGCTTGGTCATAGCTAATTAAGCTTAGACCCTGGGACTGTTGTACAAGTACACCTAATGCCATAATAAAGTAAATATGAGGAATAAAATGGAAGTTGTGGAAACCATATACTTTGTGCATTAGCAGCTGTCAACAGTCAGTATTCAGTAAACTGGTATAGAAAATGGAAGTCGTACAGGATCATATTCATACCAAATGATGAACCTATATAATACTGGTATATTTTCTAATTAAACCCAGTTTCTGTTCTGTCTTGTGCTCCTGCCACTTCCTTTTACACATGAAGCATAGTACATGAGGAACCAGGGCCTTTAAAAGGACATTGTTTTTGCTTGGGAAGTCATGAAATAAGGCTCTATGCCATTTGCAAGAAAGATCTACTATTATATATTTCATTGATTAGGTGTTAATTTAATAGTTTAGATATTAAACCACCAAAGATTCATGCATTACTATTGCATTCTCTCCTAGCAGCATATCTGTGCTACCAGCACCATAGCCAGCCAAATGCTAATGCGTGGAAAAGAAAGCTTAGCCGTTTGGAAGTTTTGTCTCTTATAAACACTCTGGGGGAAGTCCTTCATTTATGTGGAAAAGGCATTGCTTTGGTCCTCATTATCTTGTTACAAAAAAGAATTGGTAATAATATGGTAGTGTGGAGAGTAATGGTGATTTCAGCTTAGAAATCTGGAAAACAATATTACACTTATCATTTTGCAGAATAATTTTCTTTTCCCAAAAAAATCAACAAGGTCACATTGTCTAAAATGTATTCAGTCCATTTAATTCAGCCACCTAGTTCATATACTCTAACTATAGGTATCACATAGACCTCTGAAGGGAGGCCCCAAAGAAGCATCTTGTGGCATTATATATATTATATATGGTGCCCTAATATTGGCACCCTTGGTAAAAATGAGCAAAGAATGCTTAGATTTTTCTTCATTAAAATATACATAAACGCTCTGTTTTCATGGATATCAAAATAATTACAAACACAACAGAGGTAAAATTGTGAATTCATATGAGGAAAATATATTTGAGGTACATTCCCATTGATATTTAATTTTTTTAGTACAGTTGAGTTATTAGGGCTCATGGGGTATAAATATTAGGCAACATATAGGATGAGCTAAACAAAATGGGGAGTTTCTATAAAAAATGGCAAAAGCACTGAAAATGCCCATTTCCAGGGTAATAATTAAGAAGTTTCAGTCAACTGGAAATGTTATAAATCAACCTGGAAGAGGATGTGTGTTTATATTGTCTCGACGCACTGTAAAGAGGATAGTTCAAGTGGCCCAAAAACTCCAAGGATCACAGCTGGAGAATTGCAGAAGTTACTTGTATCTTGGAGTTAGAAAGTCTCCCAAACTACAATCCAACGTCACCTTCCTTACCACACGTTGTTTGGAAGGGTTTCAAGAAAAAAAGTTCTCTCCTTTCATCCAAAAACAAACTCAACTGTCTTCAGTTTACCAGACACTACTGGAACTTCAAATGGGATTGGGTTCTGTCAGATGAAACCAAAATACAGTTTTTGGCAATTAACACCAGAGGTGGGTTTGGTGCACTCAAAGAGGTAGCCATGTGGAAAAGTACCTCATACACATGGTTAAATATGGTGGTGGCTCGTTAATGTTTTGGGGCTCTTTTCTGCCAGAGGACCTGGACATTTTAGGATATATGGCATCATGGACTCTGCCTCTGCCAGAAAGCTTAAAATGGGCTGTGGTTGGATCTTCCAGCAGGGCAATGATCCAAAAAAGACATCAAAATCAACACAAAAATGGCTTAATGACCAGAAAATGAAGGTCCTACCATGACCATCCCAGTCCCCTGACTTGAACCCCATATAAAACCAGTGGGGTGAACTGAAGAAGAGTCCACCTGCATCGACCTCGAAATATAAAGGATCTGAAGAGATTCTGTATGTAGGAATGGTCTCAGATCCCATGCCATGTATTATTTAGAGCTGTTACATTGGCAAATAGAGGTAGCATAAACTATTGACTAAAAGGGTGCCAATAATTATGCCACACATATATTTCACAATTTATGGTTATAAACCCGTGTTGTGTCTGCAATCGATTGATATCCATGACAGCAGGGTATTTTTGTGTATTTTTTAAGACAATTTTTTCACAGCATTCTTTGCTAATATTTACCAAGAGAGCCAATATTAGTGGAAGGCACAAAAAACACAATCTGTTTTAACTAATAACACACATTATTATATTGTTATTGAGTACATTATCCCCCCCAGGCTAATCACTTCAATAAAAGCTAATTGGAATCAAGGGTTAGCAAGTCTGGAATCAATGAAACAGGATTGGAGGTCTTTTTAGAGCAACTTTGACATAAAAAACATAACACTCTGAGTTTGCCATTCTCAAGAATGCTGTGATTTACAAAAAATAAATAAATTTCAGAAGACCTACAATTAAGAGTTGTTGTTGATCGGCATAACGCTGGAAAGAGTCCCAAAGCAATCTCAAAGAGTTTATATATTCATTAGTCCACAGATATAGAAATAGTTCATAAATGGAGATGATTTCTTAGTGTGGGAAGTGGGCGCCCAACTAAAATGGCTTGCAGAATGCTCAATCTAAAAAAAAACCAAAAACCTAGCATAACAGCTAAAGGCATGATGTACTCTTGGAGCATCTGTGTTCATGATTCTACCATATGCAAAACATTGAACAGGCATGGAATGATCTCAATAAAGCAGTTCATACCAGGCATCCTAATAATATGGCTGATCTTAAGCAGATCTGTAAGGAAGAATGGTCTAAAATCCCTCCAGAACATTGCACAGGTCTGATCCGCAGCTACTGGAAGTGCTTTTTTTTGCCAAAGAGGTTTGACCAGTTTTTAATTCCAAGGATTCACTTACTTTTTCCACCAGCACTGTGAATGCTTAATGGGTGAGTTCAATTAAGAGACAAAAGTTTATCATTGTTTGTGTGTTATTATCTTAAGCAGATTGTGTTTGTCTATACTAGTGACTTAAACGTATGAACAATGTAGAAAACCATGTAATCCCAAAGGCTTCCTTTATATATTTATTTCACGTGTTGCAAGATATCTATTGATTACATAGACCAACTTTAGATGTATTGACATGCATCAGTTTAGCTACCCCACTGGTAACTGTTAGACAACCTTAAGTAGTATTCCATTGACATGTTTAGTTTAGCTTGCCATTAGAAATTTCCAATAACAAATAACTAAATCCATCCTGCATGTACTAACGCAGTAATTTGGGTTGAAAAAAGACAAAGCCCATCAAGTTCATCTTCAATGTGAAGAAAAACAACCCACACTAAGGCAATATAACAAATGTGCCTCAAAAGGCGCAAGAAATCCTTCTTGACTTCAAAATGGCTAGATTAAGAAACTATGTCTTAATGTTCTGCTTTAATTTAAAAATAACTCATGCCATGTGTGCTTTAAGACAGCTCATTGATTTTCACAGCACAACCTCTGTGGGTAGAGCAATCTACATATTATTACTATTCTTTCTGTGAAGAACCCTTTATCTGCTTTAGGTGTTAATAGCAGTTTGAGGAGTATGAGTGCAGCAGCCTGTGTGTATGTCCGGCCATGAGGAGGAAGAGGAGGTGGTTGCTTGTGATGGAAGAGGAGGAGGAGGTACCCAGCTGAAGCTGCTACTGCTCATGACGCAGGAAAAACGCATCGCCGGCCAAAGGCAGAAAGAGAGAGACACTGCGAGACCGGGAAAGAGATACAATAAACCCGTACATAAGGGCAACAGGACATATTAAACCGAGACACCCAGTCCTGCGCACAGAGACACAGCCAGTGACAGGCCACAGGAAGGCGGGGGGAGGGAAAGCCTTTAACCGGACCGGTTTCCTGAAGGGAGAAGGGGGAGGAAAGAAAAGAGGCGCGGGAGGCGACGCGAAGAACTTTTAATGCATATGAAGTTGAGGGGGAGGACATAAAGGAAGCGACAGAAAAGGGAAAAAATTACATCAGGGAAGCCGAGCCCGCCCGACCGCGCAGCTCCGCATAGCCTTCAGCCTCAAACCACCTCCATACAAGTCATGGCTATATAGGATTACTGCTGGCAGTGCTGCGTACACCGTATGCGTTGACTTATTTTGCGTCCTATAGTTTTTTTTTTTTTGTTGGTGTCTCTGGTATGAGCAGCAAACCGGCTCTTTTTAATCTCCAGCAAGGGAGGAGGGCTCACTAGTTTGCGGTGAGTAAATGGCCGTCAGCGGCTTCCCTTTGCTATTGTGTATTTAAATAGAAGGTGATGTCAGGCACCGGCTGTGGCGTGCAGGCCCTCGGCATTGCTGTGTGCCCAGTTAGCTTGCGCTTTATTGCTTGGACTTGGAGCCTGTGCGCTATTAGCCCAGAAAGGGATGCATTCAATGCACCATTTACCCCCCAAACAGCTGCCCTAACATTATGAATGGCTGCAGGTGGGCCAATTACCCCAATAAAATAGCGCCACGGCCAACCTATTCACTGAAAGGGATGACGTGAATACATGACACTTGAGGTCCCCAGTGTATCCGTAGGGTTCATATTCCAGATTGCTCAGTTGTTATGGGGTTTTGCATGTAATAAATGTACCGTGTCTCCACCCTTACTTATTCCTTTCCCTCCCCCCGTGTATATATAGATATACGGTATATATTTTTTAACTAACACGAACTGTAAATGAAAATGGCTGACGTCTCTGCTCTCCCCCATCCTGTCTGGGGCTGACTGAGGATGATCTAGCACTCCTCCTCCTCCTCCTCTTCCTCCTCCTCCTCCAGGAGCCATTGCTGCCCCGATCTTGCCCTCCCCCTTCGTTTTCTCAGACCCCCATCTTGTATTTATTTTTTCTTAACTCCTTCCTGCCCTTGTTATGTGAGGTCGGGGTAAGGGGTACGGTGAGGGTATCGGCAGAGCTTCTGCCATTGACCCCACCAGACATATACCTATCCTCCACTCTTTTTGTGCCCTCCAGCATTTCCTCTTCTCGTCTCCCTCCCTCTCTCTCCTCCCCTTTCCCTCTTCTCTTCTGCTTTCTGCCAAACGCCATTACTGAGGTGGAGGGGGTGGGTGGGGAAAGAAGAAGAAAAAAAAAAAAAAGCGAGACATGTAGGCCCTGCCTGCAATTACAGGCCTCGGACTCAATTTGTTCAGCCTGCTGGTGCTGCTGTTTTAGGCCGTTTCCGTTTATCTAACAGGATTGGCTCACTGTCACCGTTCCTGTGAGCAGTCCCTGTACTCTTTTAATATAACCTTTCGTTTTAAATTAGAGACGAAAGACGCTGGACATGTAAGTAAAGACAACGTCGGGCCTAGTGCCATAGAAGCTCTAATGGGTCCAGTCCTGGGTTTAAGGCATTACATTTGACATTGTTTGCTGGTGTTAAGCTTGTATGACGTTTGCCCCATCCCTGTTGCAAATCATTGTTTGATTATTCATGTCTATTAACAGCCTATATTTTATATATATATACATATATGTCCACTTGGGTACGTTTTATATCATTTTATATACAGCTGTTTGTTAATAGGCATGTTGTTCGTACAAGCTGTCAGTTAACATATTGCTGCATCTCACTTTTCTCAGTTTTCTAAATATGTTTTAATCAGGCATGTCAGGTGACCTTGTGTATGAAGAAACGCTCGCTTCAACTTATCGCATTGTGTGTGAGAAACAAGCCGTTTCTTAAATGTCTCCTTTGCTTCTTTAAGTCCCAGTTAGGTTTATTTCATATTCAGCTCATGAATTATGAGACGCCGACGTATTCGTAAGTGCTGTGCAGTCGTACTGTCCAGGCGTGTGTCTTAAGTACTAATTAATTAGACCCTACTGTGTGTGTGTGTGTGTGTGTATATATATGTGTAGTATATATATGTGTGTATGTATATGAGAGAGAGAAAATGGTCAAAGAATTAGTGTAAACTGGAATGTTCTACAAAACAATATACGTGATATTGATAAAATGTAGGTTGCATCTGAATCTAAATCTCCTGGAATACACGATATTTCAGGAGCATGTTTCATGTATATTAATCCGTGCACCTGTATACCATGTGAATTTGGCGATTCTTTACATTTATCAAGTATTGTGTAGTGGCAATGCTGCTCCATCTAAAAGCAAAATAATGCTATTGATTCTTATGTTTATGACTTCCTTTCATCAGGTAATAATCTATTTTGTATAAGTCAAAATAATTGAAACAAGTAAGGTATAGTTGGTGAGCTCATCGCTGCATACATGGTGGGCCTGAAAGCCTGCGGCGAGTGAGACAGGATGGGTTTGTAAGTGTATGCTTGGAAGCTTGCCATTCATTAATGACTATTGATGTAAGATAGCGTCCATATCCTTGGATGTTTTTATATATTTTGGTAATGTCCTTGTGGCCTCTATCAGACATACTGCTTTTTTATAGGGTTGACGCTATACTGTTGTGGTATTTCCCTACTTTTCCAGTGAGTTGATTCCACACAATATTTAGAGCATGACTTCTTTCTTTGGCATGTATTTCACTAAAACACCCCTTGTTTATTTTCCTAAAGGCTGCTTCCTGACTCCTGTCAGACAGCTTTTCCATATCCCATGTGCATGAGCTTTGTGGATGGAGGCTAGATTGAGCCCAGATGCAACCTGGTGCCATTATAATCTGGCCTGTTGATCCTGCTAACTTGCCATATGACAGGGGGGACCCTAGTGCCTTCTTTTGGGCACCCCTCACATTTTTGTAAATTTTATTATCTTTTTGTGTGACAACTTTGAAGAAATGACACTCTGCTACAATGTAAAGTAGAGCCTGTATGACAGTATATAAACTTGCTGTCCCCTCAAAATAACTCAACACGCAGCCATTAATGTCTAAACCTTGGCAACAAAAGAGTACACCCCTTAGTGGAAATGTCTAAATTGGGCCCAATTAGCCATTTCCCCTCCCCGGTGTCATGTGACTCATGTATGAATGGGGAGCAGGTGTGTTAAATTTTGTGTTATCGCTCTCACACGCTCTCATACTTGTCACTGAAAGTTCAACATGGCACCTCATGGCAAAGAACTCTCCGAGGATCTGAAGAAAGAATTGTTGCTCTACATAAAGATGGCCTAGGCTATAACAAGATTGCCAAGACCGTGAAACTGAGCTGCAGCACGGTGGGAAAGACCATACAACGGTTTCACAGGACAGGTTCCACTCAGAACAGGCCTCGCCGTGGTCGACCAAAGAAGTTGAATGTGCTCAGCGTCGTATCCAGAGGTTGTCTTTGGAAGATAGACATATGAGTGCTTCCAGCATCGATGCAGAGGTTGGAGGGGTGGCGGGTCAGCCTTTCAGCAGTCACTCCGTACGCCGCACACTGCATCAAATTGGTCTGCATGGGGTCCCAGAAGGAAGCCTCTTCTAAAGATGATGCACAAGAAACCCTGCAAACAGTTTGCTGACTGATTACTGGAACCGTGTCCTGTGGTCCGATGAGACCAAGTTAAACTAATTTGGTTCAGATGGTGTCAAGCGTGGGGTGGCAACCAGGTGAGGAGTACAAAAACAAGTGTGTCTTGCGTACAGTCAAGCATAGTGGTGGGAGTGTCATGGTCTGGGCCTTCATGAGTGCTGTCGGCACTGGGGAGCTACATTTCATTGAGGGAACCATGAATGCCAACATGTATGAGCCTTTCCCTTTGGAGACTGTGCCGCAGGGCAGTATTCCAACATAACGACCCCAAACACACCTCCAAGATGACCGCTGCCTTGCTAAAGAAGCTGAGGGTAAAGGTGATGGACTGACCAAGCATGTTTCCAGATCTAAACCCTATTGAGCGTCTGTGGGGCATCCTCAAACAGAAGGTGGTGGAGCGCAAGGTCTGTAACATCCACCAGCTCGGTGGTGTTGTCATGGAAGACTGGAAGAGGACTCCAGTGGCAACCTGTGAAGCTCTGGTGAACTCCATGCCCAATAGGGTTAAGGCAGTGCTGGAATATAATGGTGGCCACACGAACTGTTGACACTCTGGGGCCAATTTGAACATTTCCACTTAGGGATGTACACACTTGTTGCCAAGGTTTAGACATTAATGGCTTTGCACATTTACAGGCTGTACACTCACTACTTTACATTGTAGCGCAGTGTCATTTCTTCAGTGTTATCACATGAAAAAAAAAAAAAAAATATTTCCCAAACGTGTGTGTGTGTGTGTGTATATAATGGCAATACACATTTTCTAATTCAAGCTCCTTAGGCATACAAATCCTTTTTCAATCTTGGCACTTGCCATTGTCTATGAATCAGAACACAGTTATAAAAAATATATATAAATATATTAAAAAAAAAAAAAAAAAAACAATGCTGAAAGGTTCAACGCTTTGGAATTGGCCCTGGTGAACATGAGGGGAAATTATTGGGTTTTTGACAAAAAAAACTTGTCTGCAGTTGAAATAATTGTAATGTTAAGTGCTTATGTTGCCGTAAGAGAGAAACACAGCCTTTTTGCTTTTCTAAAGCTGCAAATATCACAATCCTTGTAGCTTATTGGTGCTTCTGTGAGTTCCCGTTGTCAATGCAGGCAACATAAAACTTTGCATTGACTGCAGAACGTCCATATGCACTGGAGCGCCAGGCCAATTATCCAAATCTCTTAATCCTGCAGTTAAGTACAGGAATCAATAATTGTTTTGAAGTAAACACGTGTGTGTATGTATGTATATGCGTGTGTATATGTATGTATGTATATGCATATATATATAAAAAAAAATTTTTTTCAATTACAGTTCCTGTCATTTTTCTATGAAATGTCACATTACCTGACATTGTCTTCCTGATGGCCTCGCATTAATGGCACTGTTGGTGTGTGTATACACATTCAGTGCATGATGTGTTGACTCATGTGATTACATTAGGCAATCTGATGAGATTTATTATCGATAATTGTAAAGTAGTTGTCGCAGGTACTAAAAACACATGTACAGTGGGATTGGGTCCTGTTGTCATTTTGGTTAGGGTTTTTAGGATGCAATTTGCGTACAAACTCTCAACATACACAATGTCAAGTACCAACTACCGTGGGAATCTTATATAACTTATATATCAGTTGTAGTTCTATCTTAAACAGAGAAGGGTGTTTTGGCAAGAAAAGAGCTTACCAGAATGCACAGTCATTTGTTGATCAAGGGATTTCTCTATGAATGAAATCATGCGAATTTTCTTCCCTTCTGGGCAAAACTTGTCATCTGCTTTAAATGGCTTTTTAAAAAAATAATTTGCTTCTATGGCAGGTGGGCTTTGTGTGTCCATGATTCTCTCCCTACCCACATTAGTTGTATGCAGATGTGGTGTTGATTATACATGGCTGCTTATGCATACTTGTTGGGTTAGAAGCCTGTTAATTGTGCTCTAGGGAACTTGCCCAAGATTGGCACATTAATTCTGAGTTTTGAAAGACTGAGAAAGGTGCAAGTAAAGGATTTAAAATCAGTTCAACAATTCTCCTGTCTGGATTTCTGCAAACACAGTGATTACTGATTGAGTAATCATTTGAGTCCCATACTACTTGCTGTAAATTAAACATTTTTACTCATACAATTATATGGTGTATAATTCAATTTTTTTTTTCCCTTTTTGTGTTATACTGCCAGACATGATACATGCGTTTATATTTGTCATTGAATGAGCCTCTTAATGGTACATGTTTTCAGGACTGCTTCTTACTATTTACCTTAAAGATCTAAAAATCTTCAGTTTGAATACATACTGAAATGCTTACATACTGTTTAGTGTGCCTTGCAGGGCTGGATTATTTTATATAGCGCCATCAAATTCCGTAGCGCTGTACAATGGGTAGACGGGACATAACAAGTAGTATGTAACATATTGACTTACAGAAACAGGTGAGGATGTCAGCAGTACAAGCCCTGGTACTTTGCATATGCGCTGACATGGCCCATTTATTCCAAAAGAGCAGAGTATGGTCAGTGTGCAAAGTTTTGACATAGCAAGGTTTCATCTCTTTGACCCTGTTGGCCATTGGCACATATGCTGGGTTTACCATCTACCAACTCTACTGTGGTATTAGGGCATTTGGAATGTGAAAGGGGAAATTAGGCCCAGAACAACTTCATCTTAACACAGCCATTTACTCCCTGTTGTCACCAAGTTTATGTAAGATTTTACAAATACCTAAGGATACTTTGGTAATCCATGGGCTATTCAAACTGGAGAAATGCCATGCCCCCTAAATGTACAGTATCTGCTCGATTATAAGACAAGGTTTTGTTCAGAGCAAAGGTTCTGAAAAATAACCATAGTTTTATATTTGAGGTTGTCTTCTAATCAGACCTCAAATAGATCCCACGCAGCATCGGATCCTCCTCTCTGGCAACCGGTGGAGGTCCATGCGATGCGCCGACATCACATGACCTTCCGGTGCTCATTCATAGAAGCCCCGGCGGAAGTGCTGGCAGCAGCAGTGGAGGCTGTCTTAGCGCATCGTGCAGACCTCCACCGGCCCCACTAGACACCAGGGAGTCTGAAGCACGGGGAGGAGTCTAGGGATGAACTGGTAAGTCGGGGGAGGGTAAGAGTGGCATATAGGGGTGTATAAGGCATATCAGGGGTTGCAGATGTGCATAACTGGGGGCAGTGATTTTTCTCAATCATTGTTTTTTTTTTTTTTTGGTATGAGAAATGTTTACATGTGAATCACTATTTACTAGTAAAACATTTTTCTTATAGGGTAGTCTTATATTCAGGCATTTTTCTTTTTTTCCTAAATATTGGAATTTTGGGGGGTGGTCATCTTATAATCGAGACAATACGGTGTGTAAATTGTTGCCATTATATAAATAAAATATAATATTGGTAATAGTCACGGTGCATATATGAAAATACATATAAAATGGTGATTAAACACAGAAAACTATATATTGTACCAAAGTAAAGTAATTTATTGGAATCTCTTATCAGAGGAAATTGCAGGAAAATCAGTGTTTCTCTAAGGTTTAAACCCCATGTTTTTTGTCATTTAAAAGGGCACACGGAGCACTTTCACGTTCAGATTCTACTGTACAAACCCAGCTGTTTTTCTGGAGTAACTATGATGATGGTGGCTGCTGTTAACCCCTTTGTGACCTGTAGTATTTTATGGCACTCTAAATAGAATGCTGTTCGTGTTCCACTGATTTTATGATGATGTCTGGCTGGGTTTCTAGATAATATTAATAGCCTTCTTAGCCCTAACAAAACTTATTTATGGTATAAATGTAAGGTGCCGCATTAGCCCTTACTATTCCCCGAATATAGGCATTTGCATGGCTGCCCCGGAATTGTTTTTCCGCTATTCTTTATAATAAACTATTTATGATGAAACACACAATTTAGTTGTAGAATACGAGGTATTAAAGAATATCAGTCTATGAGCTAAACAAGCTCCTGTTTTTACACATTTCTAAGAACCGAGACACCTGTGAGAAGGAAAAAAATACACATTATTAGAGAAAAGAAACACTAATGTTTGGGGGGGGCTAGTAACCGCATGAGTAATTTTCTGCTGTCTAGTTTAGCGGTATTTTTCGGTCCTTGTTATTACCATTGGCATATAAACTTTGCTGTTAAGTGCTTTTGATGTCTAGATCCACCTGCTTTAAAGGGCATTGATAGCATAGTTTTGTTTTGGATGTCATAATTGCTAAAATGCTTCAAATATTACTTTCAGGCCACTATATTGACCACTATAGCGAGGTTAATAGTAGTAGTTCTATTATGTTCCAATTTTTTTTTTTTTTATTGGAGTTCTTGCTCTGCCTGAGTACTTCTGTGACGCAAATCAGGCTATTGGTGCAGCTGTGCTCTGGATAGATAAATTAACCTTTCTGTAAGTTGGTCGTCATCGGCAGTTCCAGAGCTCTAAAACCACCTTTTACAGGGAAGAACAGGATCCAGCAAATCAATATTAAGCTGTCTGAAATTTCTTGATTCCTATGTGAAAATGACCTCTCTAAAGAGCTTTTTGTGAAACGCCACCAACCCTTAGGTTTCATGTTCTAAATTTGTTAAAGGGATGCTCAAGCCATGATATGCACTTTAACACATAGCTGAGAGAGGTCCCTTCAAATAACTTGGAGCCCATCATGCATCCCCCATATGCGCCCCATGGTTTTTATCATGCTGGCTGGACACATTATATATGATTATATATTACTTACCAACAGTCAACTCCAGCAGTGGATTGGCAGATGTCACCAGGAGGGCTGGCAAGTGTGAGTAAAACGCTTGCATTGCTTTCCTTCTGCTGCTTCAAGCTGTGAATGGCAAGAATCATTGGGCCAAGGAAGAAGTGGGGAGCTTATTCCAAAGCTAAATACAATAAAATACTTAAAAGGATTTCAGTGATTTATTACCCTTTTTCTGTTTAGACTTTATGCTTTTGGATGTAAAGCAGGATATACCGGGCAAGGATGTCCTCAGCACTATTCTTACAAACAAATTTATATGTAATATTTGTCAGACCTAAAGTGATGTTATATACGTGTATCGGTCATAATTGGCATTTTTGTATGTTTTGTTTGTGAACCTAGTGTCTGCTGTTCCCTTCCAAATGAGAAGATTCTAAATTGGGATGAAAGGTCCATCCAAATCACTCACAGATTGCTACAAAAGAAGCCTTAAATAAAGTTAACAGAATAGTGTATAACCACCCCACAAAATGCTTATGTATAGGTTGAAGATCTGAAGGCTAGCTGACATTCAGGTCTTGCTCCTAAATGAAAAAAGTGTATGCTTAAAAACCTGTAATATTTAAGGTTGACATATAAGCAAGTGCTGAGATCGTATGGTAACATGAACTATATCCACTTGTAGAAGTCAGTCTTTTTAAATATACTAATTAATAGGTAACATCTTAAGTGGGTATGATGGGATCTAATTGGAGGTATGAGAGCTGTGGAAGAAGCATGACTTGTCCTTTGAAGATGGGTGTTGTGTATGTTTTTAAGTCTCCTCATCCCTTTAGCACAAAATAAACCCCAAACTTTCTTTGGAAAGTGCTGGTCTTCTGGTGTGCCATATTTCACTCCCTTTAATGTTGGCAGAAGAAGGAGGGCATGAGAAATACATTTGGTCGGAGGTGCTGTTCTTAATCACATAAACCTTAGACGACCTGTAATTTTTTTCGTTTTTAAAGGTTAAATCGCATAAAATACTTTTTTATGCGATTTAAGAACCACCTATTTTCACTTTCTATGTCAACAATTAGTGCAAGCTTTTGCATAAATGACATTGAAGCATTCCCAGAAAAACTATAAATAAGACTAACATTTTATATATTAGAGGATAAGGGTATTCAGCAGGAACAATGATGCATTAAGTTACAAAAGTGTTTGTTTAAATTCAGTAGAGTAGGTGGAAGAGGACCCTAAAATAGGGGTTGGAAAGCAGCATAGGAAAATCAGCAGAATGCCAAGCGGCTGAGGTTAGCGCAGACATTCGCAAACAATGGAGGAAACAAACCCATACTGATTATAGGTTCATACAAGGGTCTAAAATTTTGGTTTGGATCAGCCAAAAAATTAGGAGCCAACTTTTTTTTCTCCCCCCCCCAATCATTATTTTTATATATATTACCTCCTGGTGTGCAGTTAATGGATATATATTGGGCCATTATGACAAAAAACACTTTATAGCTCTCCACAACTTTGTATGGTACCGCATTTAACCCATTGATGACAAAAGGGTGTTTACATCATTTTGACTCAAACCTGTATGTTTAGCCATTATTCCTCTGTTTTATTATACCTGCCAAATATATTTCATATTAAGCCATATTTGTGCCAATGTTCATAAACCATGTTGATGCTAATAAATACTACTTATTTGTCACACGAAGCACCCACTGCTTTTTAACGGAAAGCTAAAAAAAATTAGACCTGAAGTCAAATCACGCTAAAACTAAATGGCTCGCAAGATCTTTCCTCTAATAATTACCACACATGCACAGAACTATAAATGAAAACGCCAGTAATCTGCTGTCTGTAGAGGACTGCCTCATCCATTATAGATTGGGGCATGTACTTGTGAAATCCTACGCTCATGTACACACATGCTAACACCATATACTGTAATACTATATGCTGACGCACCCACACGTGCACTAATACCATACTGTAACCTACACAACGCCTATCATGTTCCTATACAAATGCACACGCTATCCAACAAGACACATGCGCTGGCAGACACTTTACATATATAAAATACACACACACACTGAATCTGGCAAAACAATACAGTAGATATTCTGACTGGCAATATACATATAAACACACACGCTCTGACACTAGTATACACCATTCCCCTCCTTTCCCCCTCTCCCTTCATGGAGACCTGCCGCACCGCTGCTTGTTTTCTGCTATCCTGAATCCATGCTTTCCAGTGGGGAAATAGGGTGCTGTGAGGCCCAGTGGGTCATCTAGCCTTTGTTACGTGACCCCGTTAGCCGCTTCACCCCGCCCCCACAGGAAAGTATAGGATGCCGGATTCACAATGGCAGACCTGGACAGTTTTTATCCCCTTATCTAGTAAAACCCTGGGCGCCAGGAAGTGGTTGGTGGCCTTGGGTTTGTCACGCCCTGGGCTCATATATGGCGCTTGACACCCAAGCAATAATCTTGGTTGGTTTTTGTTCTTTCACACTGGAACTTTTTGTGATGTGTAATAACTGGGATGCATTCTGCCTCTGCGGTGCCTTTTTTATTTTATCATCTGCCACTCGGTGGTGTTTGGTTTCTATAAGACATTTGGAAGCTTGTAAGTTTCTTTAGTCTTCATTACATGCAAATCATGCATTAAATCATTTTTTTTCTGCTAAATTAAAAAAATAATGGTTGACTGTTAATATCCCATTCATACAATCAATAACACTTTGCTGTGTATTTTCGAGCATTTCTATTACTATATTCAGTTTTATAGGTACTATAAGGATCAGGAATGCTGTTTTTATCTTCCGTAACCAAAAAGCTTATATTCTCTTGATACAGAATCTGTGAAAAACAGGAAAAAAAAACAATAAAATGAATGTTCCTGACCGGATTGCTATACCAGTTCTGACCTTCCAAAAAAGTATATTCTTTGTGGATCGATACAATTTAATGTCACATGCTGCATGAATGGCATTCACCAAATGCTGCAGTTTTGTAAGGTTATGTTTGACAGTAGACTTGGCACACAATAGAAACATCGCAGTGATAGTTTGGGATTTATAATCAGGGTTTTTGTCTGTCTATGTACTCTACAGTTCAAACACTCGAACACTTAAAATGTCCTTGTTTTTGAAAGAAAAGCAAATTTAGTCCATTGAAGTGAATCAGAAATACTGTAGATGTCGTTAATGTTGTAACTGCCTATTGTTGCTGGAAAAGGCTTCATAGGTAAACAGTCCCTTTATCAGCAACCATCACTCCTGTGTTCTAATGGCATGTTGTGTTGGCTAATTCAAATTTAAAAGGCTTATTGATCGTTAGAAAACCCTTTTGCAATTACGTTAAACTTTTGAACTTTTGTGTGCATGTATATATGTGTACATAATAGTTTTGTATTTTTAATCTCAAACTTAGATGTTTTTTATATCGCCATATGGTCATTGTGGGAGATCAAACATAAATTCCTTGTCTGGTATATATGGCGTCTGTGTAGAAACCAGTTTTTCTTCACAATGTATAATAAAATACCTGGGTTTTGGCAAACCCAGGGTTGTATTTCTGTCTGTCCTGTCCTCTGCTTATCTCCTTGAGTAAAACTGCTTCATGCGTCGTTGCTCCCCCAGTTATGCCAACCAACGCAAGCTAGACAACTGCTTATGTTTGATAACCGTGTAGATCAGCTATGTGGCGTCACCACGGCTATGAGCAATTCAAGTTTGTGTGTTTCAAGAGCGCTTACTGGTCCAGCGGTGGACGTGAGTATATCATGCGCAGGAGGATGTTTTCGGCATATGATGGGTTTGAGTTTGCCTTTTTATTCAACATACCAAGATGCATCTTGAATTTACATATCGCAGTTGTTTTGATGTAACAATATACAGTCAACTTCACTGCCCTTTTTTTTCTCAATTTGCGGGGGAACAGCTGTTGTACTGGTTTGCTCTACTGTCTGTGGTATTTGACCCTGCTTATCACAGACAACCAGTTCAGTCACCTACCTGTTGACTTCAAGGTACAGTTTATTGGCATCGATATTCTCCCAAAAGAATGAAACGTGAAAGTGTAAAGGGGTCACACTGCTATCATGTGCATATGATGTCCCTTTTAATGTTCACTTACCTGAGCCCAGAGTGTTCCATAAAACTTAGAATAGGCTGTTAACCCTAATAGAAATGGCGAAAACCCACTGGCAGCATACATTGAGTATATGTGTGTGTGTGTGTGTATATGTATATATATATATATATATTTCTTTAAATGCTTGAGTGTGTAATGTAAGTTCCTTTAAATCTGTGCGTAAAGCTTCATTCCTATTTGTTTTTATAGTTTTTCTGATGTTTAAACTGAGCTTAGTCCCTGATTGTAACACGTATTAAAACTAAGAATTGTGACGGGTGTTTTAACTTAGTCAAGTACGCAGGTGGCACTATCTGCACTAATAATGGTAACCACATACACGTTATGTGTGAGCGTCTAGGGCTGGCTCTGTAAAAGTCGTAATTAAATCCTTACGCATTGAAGTATACAGGGCTAGCTCTGCCCTTCTTTCTGTAGCGACCTGCCAATGTTAGCCCATTATAACGGGTAGTTACAGATAACTTCTCCCTCACCACCCTTTTGGTTGTCATGTACAGGGACGTTAGGAGGCTGTTTATTTTACGACTTGCACTTGACGTGCGTTTGAACTTACAACCTTTATGAACCCAACTGATATAGTTGACAAGTTTGCCGGTTATATTGCAACATTGTACAACCTTGGTGATTCACAAGAAACTCTTCAACCCTTTTAATTCTTAACTCAATAGTATTTGTATCCCTTAACAAAAAACCCAAAGTGCCACACTTATATATCATTAAAGTAAAGGAAATTTTGGAGACCATAAAAATAGTCACACAAGACTCTTGACCCTGATGGATTCTCCATTTGTTATGTTAAAGGTACAAAATAATGTGTAGTAAGTGCTCTGTGGGTACTTTTGATGTATTCTTCTAAAATGGAAAAAAAAAAGCACTTCCCTGACACACAAGTTGCAGTAGCTGCCCTGCTGACCAAGCAGCGCTTACTGGTCCAGCGGTGGACGTGAGTATATCATGCGCAGGAGGATGTTGGCATATGATGGGTTTGAGTTTGCCTTTTTATTCAACATACCAAGATGCATCTTGAATTTACATATCGCAGTTGTTTTGATGTAACAATATACAGTCAACTTCACTGCCCTTTTTTTCTCAATTTGCGGGGGAACAGCTGTTGTACTGGATTGCTCTACTGTCTGTGGTATTTGACCCTGCTTATCACAGACAACCAGTTCAGTCACCTACCTGTTGACCGCCGCCACCTAACATTTGCCAAGCAATGGCTGTAGGCATCATCTTTCATTGGAAGTGTGTTCATGTTGGATACCTTTGTTCTGCGAAGTATCAATTGGTTCTAGTCGTGTGCTGAATTCACACTAGCTGGCTACACAGACTGAGAGTTCATTGCTTCTCCAAGAAAAAAACCCCTAGAAATACAGACATGATTGTTTCTCTTCTCGGGGTTTGTAAGAATATTCCTCCTCATAACAGTGGAACTTTTTGCATAGCTCCATTCATTATAGTTATCATCTATAGCTTGTGCTTTAGTATAATTTCAGTTTGGTTTAAAAGTAAGGATCTTTGTCTTCTGGGATTTGTGGCAGGAAGGCGTGGAACTGGCACTGCATGTTTTTTAGTTAACGTGGATGAGATTTCTTGAGTCATCTTACAGATTCAGCTATGAATTATGCAAGTCCAGCTCAGCCCCTTTTGCAGTAGAAGCTAGCTTGGGTTGGTCTTGGGTTGTAATAACGCGTAGTGATATGGGCAAGTTGAAATGTTCATCTCTCTTGGGAACCTCCAGAGAAGTGAGTACACCCTTCCGGGGTGGAATTGTCGTGTTTTTGCATTGTTTACGTAATCTGTTGCTACTTCTGGGGTTTTGTTTATGGAATGTAAATAACATTGAAGGAACAAAGCTGAAAAATGGAAAAGGTGTACATATGCTCAATATTTTCATAGTTAATTCGCATAAGCCCTCTGTTGTCTGGCACTCGGTGTGTCTCCGGGGCCCCACGGATATCACCATAAACAGACAGACGAGGATGCTGAGTTGGCCGGTGAAAAATCACATTTAATAAACACCTAAAACAAGCCTTATCTGCTTACAACTGTAACATGTAATGTATCTACCATGACAATTGGCATATCATGACTGCGACATTAGAATACTGCCACAGGACACGTATAAGGGAGGTAGGTCGTTAGTTTTGATCATAGCACTTTGAAGCTCTTGTAGCGGAACACGTGCCTGTTTTTTTTTGGGGGGGGATGTTGCAACCTCGTTACCATGTGGGTCTCCAGGAACTATCCAGTGTATACCGCTAAGGATCTCTGGACGATTCTGAGAACATCGAACGTTAAGAACATTTACAGTTGTTTCCTTTTTAGAATGAAAGCAGATATTGCCTGTTTTAGCGCAATATAAATACTGTGGATGTCTCTTGGACTGTTTGTTGCTAATTAAAAATGGGGTAAGGTACTTACAGCACCAAAGAGAGTAGATGAAGGGTTAATCCTAGTCGAGGGGGGGGGGGAGAAAGGACACCACTCAAGTAATGCGGATCCAAAAAAATCATTAACGTTCCTGAACAACCAAGATCCTTTATCAAAGTGTACAGCTGATTAGAGCTTGGACCAAATACAAGACATTCCTTTTTTGAAGGGTATCTCGGATTCCCAGAATAAAGACTTGGTTGTTTTTGATGAATATCGGGGAGGGTTTTGAGCTTTAAGGCAGGTTCTTCAAACCCATCCTGGCACCTATTGTGTTTTGGGGAACCGGCACCACCCTAGCACCGTTGAAACCACTGGTGTAATGGAGGCCCCCGCGTTGTCAGCAGGGCCTCGAAAGCACGCGCTGCCAAACCCTTCTAACGGTCTGCAGGCCATGCCCACTCAGTCCCCATACTCTAACTTCCAATACCGGCGCTCAGACACAACCAGTGTGTGGGGCCTGCGAGGGAGCCAAGGCTACGAAAAAGTGTCTGTTAGTATGTGTTGCTACGTGTGGTAGTGTTAGTGTCACTCCTACGTTTTTTTTTGTTTGACTGGCTCTTGCAACCAAGCCAAATTCTTCCACCCCCACTTTAAGGCATTGCAAATGAGGCTGTCCTGAGCTGAGTAGTTTGACACCGCATTATTTCATAAACACAAAGTTTTAAATACTTTATTTGTATACAATTTTTTTTTTTACTTTCTGAACTTGATATAACGAGTAACAGGTGTGAATGCCCTTCTAAAACTTTAACAATCTCTATTTTAATACGCGTTTGCAATGAAGACCTGCTTGAAAAGAAAATCAAATGTCTAGAAAATAGTGTCTTGTGAGATTCTTTTTATTTTGGTATACCGTGATTGTTTTTCATTTTGTTCTGATACATGTACAGTGATAGAATATGATGTGTTATGAATTAAAGATAATCACTACTTGGCTAGGTCAGTGGCCTTTGGCACGCCACCTATTTCTGATACACTTGCAGTTCTTGTTTGTCCCATTATGTACGGCGCTGTCTGTGCCTTGTGTTGAGTATCCAATTGTTTACAATTGTTTTTCATGTTTTCATAGGTAATGCAATGGTCTCTGCAAAACGTTCTGTGTTTGAGGTGGAGCTTCGTAAGACAGGCATATGCAGGCTCATCTTCTTTCTTGAGGGGACTATAATTTCTACTCTTACGACAGCTACATAAACAGACAAAATTGCAAAGATCTGCCCTGTGTCGAGTATGACAGCCACGACCCGTGGCTCTCCCGTTGGAGGGAATGAAAGCCAGGGCCAGGCTCCAGATGGACAGTCTCAGCCACCCATCCAACAGAATCAGGTATGCGATCTCCAGCTGCTTGCACACTTTAAGATGTTATATTATGGGAATATTTCAATTTGTTGATTGCTTTGCTAGCTGAAAGCAAAAAAATTGCAGGAAAAACAAAACCAAGGCCTACTCATTATTCTTAAATGTGCAGTGAAATAATTGTGCATTCATGCAGGTCTTAGATGTTTTTGTTTTTTAAACATCAAGGGTTATGAGTAAAGAAATGTCATTGTAGCGACCAGTAGAGTATAAATATTTTAATGCTGCACCAGAATTGGTTAGTATTAAACAAGAATGCGTGCTGTCATGTCATTGAGCTAACCTGAAACCTAATCTTTTAACAGCAGTAATGTATGTCTTGCTTATGTGAAAGTATAATATGTAAAGACAACTAACTTTAAGGTATTCTTTCCCATGGGTGTTAAATTCCAGGTTGTTTATTGTATATTCTGTATCTTGATGTCCAGTAGACAATCTTAAATTAAATTACCACAAACCGGAAGCAATTTTTTTTTTTTCCAAGGGCTTTTATTTTGACATTCCTTATACAGTCGTAATCTATTTACATGTTATACTTCCACTGTTGCTCTTTACATGAGACGCGTGCCTTAGTGCCATTCTATTATAAATAAATTCATTTATGCATGTCTTTGTTATGTTTAGTTGGTGTATCCCATTCTTTGATGTGTCTGATTTACTTAGTAGCTAACACTGTATTTAAACTAAAAATGTTCTTTATGGCTGTTCCGGAAGCTTGTACCAAAATGCAGAACTGTCTCAGTTGAGGTCGACAAATTGCTTTTAGGTGTTTGTTTTAAATGTATTAATATTGCATCCTGCCCTTTAGGCATGCTGCTGCTGCTACTTCTCCATGTAAAGTCTGTGAAAGCCTCAGCGAAACTGTGTATGGAAATATTTTCTCTGTCTCTCTTAGAATAAAATATATAGCAGGGCTTGACAAATCCCAGGTCGCCATGGCGACTCAGGATTTTGTCCTGGCGCCTAGGTGTTTGTCAGCCTGTGATCGCTTTAATAATAATAATAATAAAAAAAAAAAAAAGCACTGACCTGAAAGTCGAGTGCTTCCAGGTCAAATGCTGTGAGTTTAGTAAGTGGGCTGATGATGATCAGATCACTCCTAGCCATCCTGGCTCTTAACTTTTTTAGCTGGCGCCTAGATTCACAACAAATTTCTCAAGCCCTGGTATACAGGTTTCATACTTGCATATGATATCAAGCACACTTTTTATCATCCCATACTTTATTTGATACTTTAATATGCCATATTTTGCTGTTATGGTTCCTTGTAAGTTAATGAATCTGGGGTGAACACATCACCCATGTTATGAACATACAGGTACCATCAAACCGCCCTTTTAACATTGTGACACAAGCTGGCCCCTTTTGTCTATCTACACTCCTAGTATACCTCTGACAAGACAACCTGTGAGCATTCCCATGGAAGCCGACTTTCTATGCTGCCCGGTAAAATTATATTGCTGCTGCACTAGACTCCATCTGAGCAACTTGCTATTCTGCCCATGGAGTAGGGTTGTGATAAATTATTAATTTGATGTCACAGTATGGCTGTAACTTGCAGATCCCCTGCCATAGCTACGCACTCCTTTACAACCCTTGAACAAATCTCTTCTTTTGGCAGTGACCTTCTACTCAAGTGAACTATTTGTTTTAAGGTTCCAACCAACCTTTCCCCTGTCCTGCTTGGGATCGCCCATTCCCAAGCAAGGCAGGTTGACGATTGCTCTGATACTCTGACAAGGCATTTGTCGTCTAATCAACTCTTAGCCTCTGTAGCCGTTGCCACATCAGTTGGCTGGCATTTTACCACAGCTATAGTGGAAATATGTTCCCCTACCCACTACCTACTTGGGGAACACACAACATAATAAGGTGGGAATTTTCCTCCCCCCTTATCTCCAGACTTTACAGTTTCAGAGGGCTTAGGGGCTAGGAAAACCCCCCCCACTCTCTGTTCCCTATCCTCTAGCACTCCAATGGTTAAATCAAGCCCTTCCCCTAGTACATTTAATTCTGCTCTTGACACACGTGGCCATCCCATTCCAAAGAACCCCTTTTCTCCCTTTTAATCCTTAAGTCCATCTGGCTTGCAGGCAACACTTCATTTAACTCAATCATCTGGCCCAAATCATTGGCTCTCAAAACATTGACGAGAATATCTGTAGACACCACTACTTCTCACAAAACCTTGCCCGAACCCAGATAGAGGCACTCATGTGCCACAGGCACAAGCACCTCCCTGAATCATGTGGCCACCTGTTAACCCACAGTTACTTTAAGCTTTTCAGTATCGGAGGACATGGAATCAGAAGAGTCTCTGCAGACTCCCTGAACCTCTGGCCTGGCACACAGAGGGTTTAAAAACAAACAAAAAAAAAACCCTCGGCAATAAGTTGTTTTTTGCCGAAGTTGACATCTCCCTTGCTTGGCACGTCAATTCCAGGGTCTCCATATTCAGAAATGTGACAGCTAAAGAAAAACAAGAATGGGGAGGGAAGAACCGTTTTGCACTTTATGTGCCTTGTTAATTCATCACTGAGCTCAGATTTTTAGTGCTTGCTGGATTTTCAAACTACATCCTGTTGTTGTTGCTACCAGTTTGTCACAGGAGAGGGCTATGGGCCAGGCTGGGGTAGAGTTACCTTGTTAAAAAATCTCTGGGGTAAATCATTAAACATTTAATAAAAAAAAATCATGGAGACAGATACATATTTTATATGCTATTGAACAGAGCAGATAGTTTTCACCCTAACGCTTGGTGAAAAACCAATGCTCTTTAACTACTGATGTAAATATGGTGATAACACATGCCCTGTGACTGCCTACTCTAGATCAGCATACTGGACATGTTGGACTTTCCTGTATCCAGAATTATATTTGTGGCTGGGAGGGAGCAAGTGTATTGCCCAGGCTGCTTGTCAGCTAACCATAAGGTGCCTCATGGTGTGTTCTGGTTCTGTTCCTAAGTGGAGTACTGGACCGATCTTCTCCTGTGTGTTATGATGAAGTCCTCTGCTCCTCCCCACTCTTCTTCTGGCTCGCGTTCTGGGAGTACTAACATCGGCATTGGACACGTTGTGTGTCCTCACTAGAACCTGCAGAAGTAGAAAGTTATGTATTCTAAGAAGTCATTTCGTAGCAAGACAGACCTAGATTTAGCATTAAACATATAACCAATAAACTTAGCTTGTCCATTTGTAGCACGATAAATACCGTATTTGCTCGATTATAAGACGACCCTGATTATAAGACGACCCCCCCCCCCCAAATCTGAATATTAACTTAGGAAAAAAAAGAAAAAGCCTGAATATAAGACGACCCTAAAGGAAAAAAGTTTTACCAGAAAATGTTAATTCATGTAAACTATTTTTTTTCATAAAAGCTATGATTGAGAATTTTTTTTTTTTTATTTCCTTGTATTTTCCAACCTGTCCCCCAGTTACGCACATCTGCCCCCAGGCTTGCCACACCAATATGGCACTGTGGCCCATGATATGCCTTTTACCACTCTATATGCCACTGTGCCCCATGGTATGCCTTTTGATCCCCTATGTGCCACTCTGCCTCCAGAAATGCCTTATACCCCTATATCCCATTCTGGCATTTAGGGGGTTAAAATGCATATTATGGGGCAGAGTGGCATATAGGGAGGTATAAGGCATTCCAGGAGGCAGAGTGGCATTAAGGGAGTTAAAAGGCATTGTATAGAGCACTCTGCCTCCAGAAATGCCTTATACCCCTATATCCCACTCTGGCATTTAGGGGGTTAAAAGGCATATTATGGGGCAGAGTGGCATATAGGGAGGTGAAATGCCTTATACCTCCCTATATGCCACTCTGCCCCATTATATGCTTTTTAACCCCCTAAGTGTCAGAGTGGCATATAGGGGTATGTTTTCCCTTCAAGACTTGAACCACACAAAACATAATGCTGTCACTAGTACTACTACCTCCACTTATACGACTGCTAAAATTACTACTGTAGCCATGAATCATACTGTTTTCCATTATAACACCTATGTACAGTAACTTCATCCATACTACTTGTGTACAATCTTGAATACTCAGTGGTTCAGGAATGAGTAGCACATTCATGGGAACAAGTCCCATGATGCCCATTCAACCTTTAGGCAGACTGAGAACCATGGGATATATAGTCCACAAAAATGTGGCCCCATTTGAACAAGCTCCTCTCCACAACTTGTGAAGAACAGACTGACTGGCAGAACTGTATGAGATCATACTGCAGCATACACTTTTGTGAAGATCATTCCTCAGTGGCGTGCTCGAGACTGCTGCCTAACTCACGTGACTCACTCCGCATATTTTCTTGTAGTTTAGAGTTCTGGCAAGTCTATGAATGCGTGCTTATGTGTCCACTGGGGCTATAATAGGTGGCAGAAGTGTTATATCGACGGGTCAGATTTGAAGGTGCTGTTCCACATAGATATTTTTTCCCAACATTCCTACATTTTTGTATTATGTACTAATATGGAATGCCTCTTAAATGTGTATTTCTTTTTTAAAATAACATACAATTTTGCTGAATCATGTCTGCCTTCAGGGTTCAGTCTGCCCATTTCTGACATCGCCAAATCTTAATCTCATCACACACCACCTTACTTAGTCACACTCAATGGCCACCACTGAGACATGCTGTGATGTAATGCATAGGGGCAGGCTTCGGATGACTGACAGAACTCTGTTTCTAGGCAACTGTAATATTTCAAACTTTTAAACGGAGCATTAAAGAGAAACAGTGACAATTATTTTACTCTCTACGTAACAGGGCTTATCTGGACATGTTTGCCAGTTGCCCCCCATGTGGCAAAGCTCCTTTTTTAATATGAAAATTAAAAAAAAAAAAAAATACATGGGGTTGGGGCTCTTAGGTCCAAACCAGATTTGGTGACTTCTGGTCTGACATGGAATCTTGTCCGAATACAGCTTTCCAACCTTTTAGGTTTGAAAAGTGTTTGGTTTCTAAACCTTAAATGAGGGCTCTTTAATAGTAGTATTTCAAGGATTACAATTTAAACATTCTTGTAGCTAACTGTGTAGTCTGTGTGTTTTGCAACAGCCTTTTTCCTGTTAAAAGCACTAATTCACAGATTTTACCAGAGATAGCATGCACTATTGTGTTAATGTGATCCTAGTGCGTTTCTTTAATTTGCTAATTGAAGAAACAATTTTAGGGACCACATCTGTCCCGTTTCTATGTAAGTACATATTGGAGTCAATTTGTTAACTCTAATTGTAAAGAGTCCATGCTCCAAGTTACACGCAGTAAAAATCCATTAGACTTTGGTCGTATGTGTCTCCTCCCTAATGCTATCTGTCGAAATATTGGTGTTCAACTACTTACAGGCGATAGTCTGTTATGCTCCTATCGGAACCAAAATTCCATTAATATTGGTGTGAGTCCAACAGTGTGTCTGTGCCGGGAGCGTACCGAAGTATGCTTACTGATTTCAGTAGAGGCAGCCTGGCAAGGAATTAAACGGCACTAATGCTTTCTAAAGAATGTATATGGTGGTTCACATTTAGGAAAATACATGCTTATATGCAATATGCGGACAAACACACCTGTTCTCTGTATCGTTACTCGCTACAGACTTCCAAGCTGCCTTTGGAAGCAACATCGGCACAAGCACTGTGTGCCGGGAGCTTCTTGAAATGGGTTTCCTGGAAGTCTGATGGGCAAATCTGGGTTTTTGCGACTGCGAGAACGCTAGCTATCAGAATGCATCGTGCCTACTGTAAAATTTGGTGGGGGACTAGTAGTATGGGCTGTTGTCAGGGTTTGTGCCCCTTAATTTTAGTAAAAAGTAATGTTAATGCTACAGCATACCAAAATAGTCTAGACCAGGGGTGTCCAAGTTTTTTCTGTAGTGGGCCACTTCACCAGAATTGTATACGTGCGAGGGCCGCACTCATTTTTCATTTGTGAGAAAATATGACTGTGACGGAAGCCTCCATCACTGGGACCACTGGAGAGGCCTGACTGCCAGCCTCCTCCCTATTGACTATGGGCCCTGGGTTTGTAAAGGCTTCTGTGGCTACCCCCAGCAGTATCATCTCATCACTGGCTGAGGGGATTATCTCCGGCAGACAGCCAGGATCTGCCACCAGGGAGTGACCACCATTCTTTTAGTAATGTTGTATAAATCAGTCTCCCCCCCATTGTATTGTTAATCCCGTTACTGCCCCTGTTGTCTCTGGGAGGCAGATTAAGGGGGCGGGTTGTGTCCCAATATCTTGTTTTATGTTAATGTGTGTTTTGCTGGATATATCCAGTCCTGTGTGTGAGAAATAAATCATTCTTCGTTTGGTTTTACCCTACACTGAGTCTCGGCGAGTGACTGGGGAACCGGGGAAAGTGTGTTGTCCCAGGCTAAGGGAGCGCAAGACAGCGGAGGTAGTCGGTCGGACTAGCCAGCTCCGTTACAATGGCCTCTAATAAAATATGCAGATTAAAATAAAGTAAATGACACAAAACCTCTTACTTTTCCTCTCACTGATTTCTGGGCCTAGAAAGTTGTGTGACTACAAATTCAGGATAATTAAAAATGAAATGGTTCTATTCTAGGGATGCACCAAAATGAAAATTCTGGACCAAAACATTCACGGTTCACTTACCCAAAACTGAAAATGACCCCTCACCTTTAAAAAAAATAATAATAAAAACTCACATTTTTAATAAAAGTAGGTAACACACCACAATTGGACAAGAAAATTAGCAATATGACTTGACATGTTAGGAGTGTGATTGCTAACAGCAATCACACTCCTATCATACCCAGGCAACCAGTAAATGCTGGTACCTAGGCATGATGGGATTGTGATGTTGGCAATCACACTCCTATCATGCCAAGTCAGCCAGTACATGCAGGTACAGGGTGGCTGTAAGTGATGTGCAGACCCCATATTGCCGGCAGCATCAATACACAAGGGGGGGCAGCTAGCTAGGTTTCAGCATGTACTGGCTGACTTGGCATGATAGGAGTGTGATTGCTAACAGCAATCAGTCCCATCATGCTTAGGTTTCAGCACTTACACATCCAAACAGTAAATGCTGGAACCTAGGCATGATGGGACTGTGATTGCTGTTAGCAATCACACTCCTATCATGCCAAGTCAGCCAGTACATGCTGGTACAGTGTGGCTCTAAGTGATGTGCAGATCCCATACTGGCTGACTTGGCATGATAGGAGTATGATTGCAACAATCACAGTCCCATCATGCCTAGGTTCCAGCACTTACACATCCATGCTATCACACACACTCATTCATATACTCATTCATTCCCTCAATCACACATACTCATTCAAACAACCTCCCCACCCCATTACCTGCACTGCAGCTCCTCGATGCCGCTCACAGACTTCAGCAGGGGCCGTGGCCTCCCTCTGCGTTCTCTGGTACTGCACCAGGATAGAAGCAGGACTGGAGCAGAGTCATGTGATGTCACGTGAACTCTGCTGGGTTCCGCTTCCTCTATGCAGTACAAAAGACCCTCCCACAGGTAAGTAGCAGGGCTCGAGGTGCGGCCCGCGTAAGATCGGTTGCCCTGGCTGCCGATCTTACGCGGGCCGCACCTCGAGGTCTTGCGGGCCGCATGTTGGACGCCCCTCGTCTAGACAATTGTATGCTTACAACTCTATGGCCCCAGTTTGGGGAATGCTCCTTCCTGTTCCAGCATGACTCTGACCCTGTGCACAAAGCTTGGTCTAGAATGGAGTGTCCAATAAGCTTGTATAAGTGTGATGGTCAGATGTCCACATACTTTTGGTTATGTAGTCTACGTGTGTACTTCTAACAGATATCAACTAAGCTGCTGCCGTTTTTCCCAGAACTTGTGTACATTTCAGATGTTGGTGACTTGTAAAGTGCTACCCTGCAGTATGTGGGATGGGTCAATACTGCTCGAATTGCTCAATAATTCATCCCACATGCTGCATTTTACATGTGACGTGTATGTGGCCTGGAGAAAAGCAGCAGTTGGTGTCACGCTTGTGTCAACCTGTGATGCCCCTTAAACTAGGGTAAGGGAAGTAAATGGTTTCATTGGGCATTGATTAACAGCCAACAGTAAAACGTGTTTCTAAGATCTATTGGAGAAGAGAAAAAATTATTAAAGTAAAGGAATATGGTTTTTTTTTCACATAATTGTGTGTGTGTTAAATGTATTATATATTATAATATAATATTATAATGTATTATATATATATATTTTATTAATTTATTTTATTTTTTATAGACCTCCTCTCCTGATTCATCCAATGAAAATTCCCCCATTAGCCCTCCAGATGAGCAGGGTCAGGTGGATGCCACACCTCAGCTTGAAGATGAGGAGCCGGCTTTTCCTCATACTGACTTGGCCAAGTTGGATGACATGATCAACAGGTAAAAACAAAACAGGTTTTTGGGTTTATTCACTATAGTAGGAGAGTCATGTTTTCTAAATGTGGCTCCAGTTCCAAATCAACTTATAAAGAACTCTAATATTACATTGTTGCATAACTGGCAAATGCTGATTGTTCTGTTAGTAAGATTAACGTGCATCCAGTCAGTTAACGCATCTTACAGTTTATCTGACATGAGAATGAATGTGTATGACCCGACGTCTTACATAATACACCATTTAGAAATTTTGGAAAACTGCCTGATGGGGCATGTCAAACATGCATTTTCTGTTTGTCGTTTTTCTAGGCCTCGCTGGGTGGTTCCAGTTTTGCCTAAAGGTGAATTAGAAGTCCTTCTAGAAGCTGCTATTGATCTTAGTAAAAAAGGTAATACTTCTAGTACAAACTACATTTTAACTATAAATAAGTACTTCAAGTATAAAGTACGTCTGAAAACACCAGCTGTTTCAGACATCCTTTGCTTGTGCTTACCAGCTAATTGTGAGGAAAATATGGCAATAGGAGACCTAGACTAACTATTTCTGCCGCCGCTTGAGAGCTTCTTCAGAAGGAGTGACTCCTGCTTCTACCTGTCGTTATCATGAAAAAAAAAAAAACCTCAAGGTCCCCAATGATACTTGTTAAATCTAAACATTAAATCTTGTTTAAGCAAAGTAAAAAGGCAAGAAAAGATGTTGGGATTTATTAGATATTTAAACTCTAATATTGCTCTCTTACCCCCTATAAAGGCCTTGATGTGAAAAGTGAGGCATGCCAACGATTCTTTCGAGATGGGCTAACAATATCTTTTACAAAAATTCTCACTGATGAGGCAGTGAGTGGCTGGAAGTTTGAGATTCATGTGAGTATTTTTTGTTGTGGGTTTTTACCCCTACCTCGCTCTCGTTCTAAGATACGCAATATGTACTTCAATATATTATGCTTTCGTATATCAGTGCTATTTTTTTTTGTTGAAAATGTGAAAAATCTGTGGTAAAGTGGTACTTTAATTGGTCCTATAAATCGTACTTTCAAATGTTTGGGACTTTTTTTCTACCATGTTTATGTATAATGTTTAAACAATCTGTTTTTCTTCCTGTTGTAGAGGTGTATTATTAACAACACTCATCGCCTTGTGGAGCTATGTGTGGCCAAGCTTTCCCAGGACTGGTTTCCCCTTCTTGAACTTCTTGCTATGGCCTTAAATCCTCATTGTAAATTTCATATCTACAATGGTACACGTCCGTCAGAGACTGTTCCTGCTGGAGTCCAGTTGGCGGAAGATGAGCTTTTTGCTCGACCACCTGATCCACGTTCACCAAAGGTGAGCCTATCCTGGATCATTGCACATGTTGACATTGACTTATACCCGACCACCATTATATCTTACCCATTCCAGCAAAAGTGGGAAGTGAGGGGATTTAAACACACATGGGATAGACATATGCGTATTAACTTAGTATAAGACAAGACCAAGGAACAAATAAGGTTTTGAAGTTTAGAAAAAAATAGGCAAACTGGGTGGTCCTTATCTGCAGTCAGGCTGTGTTTCAATAGGGAAGGTGATGAACTGGGCCTCATGAAAAGACCAGGTATAGGGCTGTCCTTTGCTGGACTAGTCTAGTTTAACATATAACTTATTTTCTATTTTAAATTGGTGCAGTGCTTTGTTGCCAGTACTATATTCCAGGGCTTGACAAATTTGTTGTGAATCTAGGCGCCAGCTAAAAAAGTTAGGAGCCAGGATTTTTTTAAAACTAACAGTTGGTCAGGAGTGATCTGATCATCATCAGCCCACTTACTAAACTCACAGCATTTGACCTGGAAGCACCCTGGACTTCCAGGTCAGTGCTGTTTTTTTTTTTTAGATTTTTTTTTTTTTTAGATTTTTTTTAACTCTTTCAATGCTGATGTTCCATTGGAGCACAGCATTGACTGATATTTAGTCCCCACAAGCTTTTGGGGACAAATGTTAACCCCTGCAATGCCACGAATGTGTCATACACATTTGTGGCATTGAAGGGGTTAACGCTGCACTGTCGCTCTTATGGAGCGATCGGACAGCAGGGGAGGGTTGGGGCTGGTCTCCACACTTGTGGAGAGACCAAAGAACCCTCTCCCCTGTTCCTGAAGCTGCCTCTAACAAGCCATTGCAGGGGGAGTCTCTCTGATGACTGCTGTAGGCTTCCATGCCTACAGGAGTCATCAAAGAGCTTTTGGGGGCTCGTTTTTGCTGTTGCTGGTCTTGCAGACTACCAGCAGCAGAGCCCCTTACAAAACGGGAATTAACCCCTAAATGCGGCATTGAAGGGGTTAACGCTGCACTGTCGCTCTCATGGAGCGATCAGGCAGCAGGGGGATGTTGTGTCAACACACAACCCCCTTCCCTGAAGCTGCCTGTGGCAGCTGAAAACACGATTGCTGGTTTTCCTGCAACCTCGTTTTCAGCCTACAGGATCGCTCCGTGGGAGTGATCTCGGGCTTGAGGGCGGGCTTGAAGTGGCTGTGCTGTCTGCCCAGACTCCTGGGCAGACAGCAGCAGCAGCGCCCCCACGTAGTGACACAGGGGCAATTTTTTGCAGATGTAAGAGGCTGACAAACACCTAGGCGCCAGGACAAAATTCTGTCGCCATGGCGACCTGGCGCCTGGGATTTGTCGAGCCCTGCTATATTCATTTTTTTTTATTTCCCTCTGTCTAAACATAATTAGGATGAAGTCACTCGAGAAGGGAGAGCATTTAAAAGAACATTACCCACAGCAACATCACAGCTTTTTAGAGCTTTTTTTTTTTTAATTTGTATCTTTGATACAAAGATTGGGTTCTCCAGACAGTTAAATGACTGCTACATTTTATCATATTGGTGTGCCTTGGCCCTTAACTAATTATAGCGGGTGCTTTTGTAACTGGTCAAAAAAAGTAACCCATGCTTCACACCTATATGGTTTCCAAGAACACAATCTAAGCCTCTTGTGGGCATGGTAAGTGATAGTGTCTACACAGCAGCATTTAAAGTGAGCACACAAGTAGTCCAGTTTATACACTGGCTTTACTGTTTTTATATTATGGCTTATTTAAGTATGTGTATGTTCTTTTTTGGGTTGATTGTTTAATGTGAACTAAAGTGTTTCTTTTGCTTTTAACGTCTGTCTTTTCCCCTTTGTTTCAAGGGTTGGCTAGTAGACCTCATAAATAAATTTGGCACATTAAACGGGTTCCAGATACTGCATGATCGCTTCATGAATGGCTCCGCACTGAATGTCCAAATCATTGCAGCACTCATAAAGTAAGTGTTTTTTTAATATATGTTTTTAACAGTATTTTTAACCCAATTTTTGTACTTAACAATTATGTCCTCCTAGATTTGAGCAGGACTCTCTTCGCTTGTTTCTATAAGTCAAATTACTGTATTTGCTCGATTATAAGACGACCCCCAAATCTGAATATTAATTTAGGAAAAAAAGAGCCTGAATATAAGACGACCCTATAGGAAAAAAGTTTTACCAAAAAAACTATTTTTTTTAATAAAAGCTATGATTGAGAAAAATATTTTGGTTTTATTTCCTTCTATTTTCCAACCTGCCCCCCCCCCGTTATGCACATCTGCTCCATGATATGCCTTTTAACCCTCTAAATGCCACTGTGCCCCATGATATGCCTTTTGACCCCCTATGTGCCACTGTGCCCCATGATATGCCTTTTGACCCCCTATGTGCCGCTCTGCCTCCAGAACTGCCTTATACCCCTATATGCCACTCTGGCATTAAGGGGGTTAAAAGGCATATTATGGGGCAGTGGCATATAGGGAGGTTTAAGGCATTTCAGGAGGCAGAGTGGCGCATAGAGTTAAAAAGGCATTTCAGGAGGTAGAGTGGCATTAAGGGGGTTAAAAGGCATTTCAAAGAACACTCTGCCTCCAGAAATGCCTTATGCCCCCCATTTAACACTCCCCTGCCCCCCCCCCCAACTTACCGGTGCTTCTGACTCCCCTGTCATGCAGCCGGGGCAGCGTGTAGATTACGTTGCAGCCGGAAGGAGGTGTGTCTAGTAGCAGGGGTTGTCTGCGTCTATCGCGCAGGCCTTCCCCGACTGTCAGAGAATTCCCCGTGCCGATGCCGCACCGGTGCGGGGAACTTTGATCAGGAGGATCCAGGTCCCCTACAGCTGCGGGGGATCTGGATCTTAGTCGTCTCATAGTGAGACCTATTTGAGGTCTGATTATAAGACGACCCCGATTATAAGACGAGGGGTATTTTTCAGAGCATTTGCTCTGAAAAAAACCTAGTCTTATAATCGAGCAAATGCGGTATGTTATATTACTACCTATGTCCTGTCTACCCAGTGCTATGGAATATAATGGCTCTTTAAAACAATTAAAAATGTCGTAAACTAATGATGCGATTAGATAAACTAGAAAAACAAATGAGCATAGCTTATAAGGTGTCTAGCTATTTACACAGTTTGTTTTTTACTTTTTTTCAGGCCATTTGGACAATGCTACGATTTTTTAACTCTTCACACAGTCAAGAAATACTTTCTTCCAATTATAGAAATGGTTCCACAATTTCTAGAAAATTTAACAGACGATGAGCTGAAAAAAGAAGCAAAGAACGAAGCCAAAAATGATGCCCTCTCCATGATTATAAAATCCCTTAAAAACCTAGCTTCTCGTGTTCCAGGGCAAGAAGAAACTGTCAAAAATTTAGAAATTTTTAGGCTTAAAATGATACTTAGGTAAGATTAACTGCTCTAGTTGCCGTAATTTTTGTTGTTGAAGACTTGACAGTTATGAAAGCACTGAGACTGATTTTAATCAAAATGTAATAGCAAAATCAAACCTCAAGCCAGTATATGATCATAGAGGAAACCAACACAAATTAGATGAATAAGAGTTGAAAACCTTATGATTTCAACTTTCATTAGGTACTGTGAGCTTTATTCCATCGGAACCCACACGTACGCGCACACCTTTATGCCAGAAGGACTTGTTTCTACGTCGCTGATTTTTGTACAGGTCTAAGGGCTGCTTTAGAAATGTAAGAAATTAATTTTAATATCTCTTGATAAGAGAATTCCACCCACTACCGCCCTCTTTGCTGTTGGAGTATGTTTTCTTTCCTTGATGAAATGTAGATGCTTAATGTGCGCTGTATTTTAAAACTAAATTTGTGTTGCAGGTTATTACAAATTTCTTCCTTCAATGGAAAAATGAATGCACTTAATGAAGTCAACAAAGTGATATCAAGTGTATCATATTATACACATAGACATGGAAATCCAGAGGAGGAGGAGTGGCTCACTGCCGAACGAATGGCAGTAAGTACAGCTTTCATTATTTGTAGAGTTCTTTGTTTTGGAATAATGTGACTTAAGACTTTAGAACAATTAGGAAGGATTTTTTTTTAATCAATACTGAAGATGGTTTTCTTTCTGTAATTGCTTTATAGGAATGGATACAACAGAACAACATTCTCTCAATTGTTTTACGGGATAGTCTGCATCAGCCTCAATATGTAGAAAAACTAGAGAAGATTCTTAGATTCGTTATCAAAGAAAAAGCCCTAACGTTGCAGGATCTGGACAACATTTGGGCAGCACAGGTAATTGAATCTTGATTAGGTTTTGGTAACTGAAGGCTATTGCATACTATATATGCTTGGGTCATTAATAAGGTAAAGTGTCCGGTTTTATATATGGAGCTCTCGTGGGAATGAAATGAACTTTAGCACCAAAAAATGTCAACATTAAGTACAGTGTATAATAGACTTGCGCATGGCAAGAAAAATTGGTTCAGACCAAAATTTCATTTTTGCCACATTAGTTTTCAGGTGACATTTTGTTCTCCGGCAGTTTGGCTTGGCTTAGGGCAGCACCAGCACCACATAGCCGCCAGCAGCAGCATGGTATATGGGTCTCGGGTTCTTCAGAAAAATGTAACCGGTTTGGTTAATGCCTCAGGGTAATGGAGGTGATATCGCAGCAGTATTAGCAGGACACTGGGATTGGTTGATGCTGGCACATATCCGTAGGGGACACTGAATTTCCCCCGAAACTATAAAAATGTTCAACCCTCAGAGTAAGGAAGGAAAGTGAGCTACAGGGAAAAGGGCAAGACAGGCACCAGACACACATCATCCATATTAGAAAAAATAAGAATGTATCCCCCAGAATAAGGAAGGTGAGTGAGGAGGAGGTGCAGCAATAGAAGTGCACTGGGCAGGCACCGGCAAATGCAGCTCCTTGGAGCAGAACTGAAGTTTGCCAATAAATGAAAAAGGTCCCACCAGATTAAGGGCGATGAAAGAGCAGTAACAGCAGTAGTAGTAGGGTGTTGGCATATGATGGGCAGATGCAGTCTCTTGCAGCAAGACTGAATTTCCCCAATATTATAGAAACTTAAAAAAGTTCCCCAGATGTTTGACTAGTAGTTTAAATGGGCAAAATGTCTTAATCAACTAAACTCCAATCTGTAACTAAACAGTATTTAATAAAGAACAAAAACACACCATGTACGTACAATCAAATGCCTTATTTTGTCACACATTTTTTGTGCTGACCAAAAACTAGAGGTTTTGCCCTAAAATAAATTGAGGAAAAGATGCAGTCTATGTAAGTGGTATCTATAAATTTTATACATACAATACAGCTGCTCCAATCCACCCCACACCAGTAAATTTGTACGTAATCTGCGCTTAAATAAACTACTACTTTATTAATAAAACTTGCAGAATTGTATATGAGTGATGAACATCCTGCTAAGCCAACTGTCACTGTCCAGCTCTCATCAGTCTAACTTCTGCTACCGACAAGTTAATGGCGTCAGCACTTTTATATTTGTATATTTATATATAATATAATATATAAGGCTTCCTTCCTCTTGTAAATGCTGATTGGGCAGAGTGAAAAAAAGTAACAAAACCTGTTGTTTGTGTTGGTACCAGATTTTTTTTTCTTTTTACTGTGATGTACTGAGTTTATGAGTTTGGTATTATAAGCTACTTGCCATATTTGTTAAGTGTACAAATATAAATGACTGCTTAAATTGAATGTTTTTAATAGATTTACTTAAAGTAATACATATGTTTGGCAGGTGACCTTTCTTGTCTGCATGCCTGCGCAAGCCTGTTTAAGCTGGCTACTTGAAAATGTAGACCCCAATCCAAAACTTAAATGAGTAAATCTACTAGTGTTATATTCATTAATAAAGCTTTATTTAGTCTTCATATTTATTATTCCTTCACCTATATGCCCTGTTCTCAGAACTTCATAATATGTTTCTGGTGCAGTTTTTACACCTATTGGAGAAAAAATACTTGTTTAGTGAACATGTCATTTCTGATACCTGTCATTTTGTTCTTCAGGCAGGAAAACATGAAGCCATTGTGAAGAATGTCCATGACCTCCTGGCCAAACTAGCATGGGATTTTTCCCCTGAACAACTAGACCACTTGTTTGATTGTTTCAAGGTAAAGTATTTTAATAGCCTCTTCTCATTCTTTGCCATATATATATATATATATATATATATATATATATATATATATATATATATATATATGACATTTTATACATTTTCTGAGGCTGCTGTGTGTACAGTTATGGGCTTTGAAAGTGTCATGTACAAGTGTTTTATGTACAAGCCATTGTAAGCACCGCTCTGTAGAATGGAATTGAATATAATTTAAACACATCAGCCCAGCTGCCAACCCGCACCCTAGTTTAGTCTTGTTGTGAGATTAATATGATTTCCTCTGAATTTCCAGGCAAGTTGGACAAACGCAAGTAAAAAACAGAGGGAAAAACTATTGGAGTTGATACGTCGGTTAGCAGAAGATGACAAAGATGGCGTGATGGCTCACAAGGTTTTAAACCTTTTGTGGAACTTGGCACACAGTGATGACGTTCCGGTTGATATCATGGACCAGGCTTTGAGTGCGCACATTAAAATTCTGGATTACAGCTGTTCACAGGTAGATCAAATTCTTGTTTCTTTTTAGAATTGTAATGGCATACAGCAAAATCTTTCAAGGAGACTTCATAATGTGTAATACATTTCAGTTTGTGCGTTGGGCCATACCTTTTTATTACATCAGCAAGTGTTGGTATATACAAGATTGTATAACAGGTCTGCTTGTAACATATCTTGTGACCGACAGCTGACTGGGTGCTTAAACACCCTTACCAGCTTTGGTATATTAGATGAATATGGTGCTTTTAAATTTGCATACTGGCTAAAAATGGCAACTAAAGTGCTAATACAGCTGACCCCCAGTTTTTGAACAAAACCTTGGAACTGATTATATTTGATTTTTAGTGATTTTAATTGTTTATACGTTGCTGGTATGTATTTGGATGAAAACATCAGTCATCACACAATAGCATGCAGTGAAAGGTGTTAATTTAGCCTTTTGTGTGATCATGTTTACACCTGTAGTATGAGATCATTGGTGTATTTTTGTTATATGCAAGTAACTGATTTACAGCAATCTGCTATTCATACTAAAATGCTAATGGTAAAATATGAATTTATTACTTTAGACTAAGTGATATGTTATAAAGCTTCTCTTCCTGAGAAAACTAAGGACTCTCCCATGGCCACTTGATAACCAAGTCTCCTGAAGTCTTCTCTGTACTGCATCAGGTCTTTAAACCGGACTTTTTGTGTTAACAGGTGTATTGTGCAGCCAGTTGAAAATTGGGTGATTACTATGGCTTAGCTTAAAATGGTAAAATGTAAGAATCTGATGTTGTACAGAGCAGACTAAAATGTAACTTGTCATTTCAGCCTATGGGGAGCCTTGTTTTACTCTGAGGGAGCTGTATAATGTATGACTTTATACAAATAAGTGTTAATTCCTCTTTAATACAGACCCATAACGTTGGGAACAAAGAGCTCACTGTAACTTTTCCATTGAAGGATCGTGACACTCAGAAGATTCAGTGGATAGATCGCTTTATAGAAGAGCTGCGTACAAATGAAAAATGGGTCATTCCTGCACTTAAACAAATTCGAGAAATATGTAGTTTGTTTGGAGAAGCACCTCAAAATTTAAGGTACCGTTTTTTTTTTGTTCTGCAATCTGTAAATAAACTGTTGATATTGTAATAAAATGATTTTGTGCGATCAGACAACTGAACCTTCCTTTTGCTTCTCAACATAAATGTCAAGCCGGCTATGGACAATCTTTTACAGATGAAGAAAAAATAAAAACTGGTTTAACTGTAAATTAAACAGCAGCTATTTTGCTAGAACATGCTGTTCTCATAACCTTTGCACAGTTTGAAATCCGTATGCTGTGGATAGTTGGCAAACCATGCGGCTAAAGAGTGTCTGCAAAGTTAATAGTCTGCTGCCGAATATTCAAATGAAAAACTAGTTCCCCTTTTTTTTTTTCTTCATATTTTACCAAAAAAAAAAAAAAGCAATACATTATGTGGAAGATCTCTGCTTTATATGTATCATCTAGTGTATGTAGTGTTAACATTGTATTTATGTTCTAAACATTTGCTGTGCACACTGGAAAACTGACACCATCTAATACAGTTCAGTATGTGCGGAGGCATTTTATATATAATGTTAAAGAGCTATGGACATTTAGTTTATAGGACTTTTTGTAAAGTGAAGCCAATGCCTTTGTAAAATAGAGCCAATACATAGGTTTTATTTTGCCTTTCTAGAATACATCAGGACCATGTCAGACAATGAAAGGAAACACCTGGAAAACTGTTTTAGGGAATTCTGCTTTTTGGTCTTGGCTGCTTGTGATGGTGTAATGTCCATGCACTTCCAATAGATTCTCCCCATTAGCTGTCAATGACATGAATAAGTTCATGGCAGAGTCCAATCCAGGAATCCAATTTGATTTGCTCAACAGCCTACCATGCCAGTTCATGGGGTGATCTACAGAATGTTTTTTTTTTTATAAAGAATCACTAAACAAACATTTGGGAACAAATTCATGTGATAACACTGTCACGATGATCTCCATCCAATGCTTCCTTTCTGTCCATCTCAGATCCTTTATCACAATTACTTCATCCCCGCTCAAGCATTCTGCAGCCTGTCCCTTCATTCTTACTGTCAAATATTCTGCTTTCCATTTAATCTCTGCTTGTCCCCCTCGAATACATCTGACAACCAGCTGCTTGGAACGCTCTTGCTCTCTGACACATTTAACAAACAGGGGACGAAGGGCAAAGAGAATATCTTCCCTTAACAAAAAACAAGTAATGAAATGTATTAAAAGTATCTAAAAATGCTGGACCATTTAAGGAAATATTGCTTTGCACAGCATTTAGATTTTCTGTTGGCTTTATGTAATATTTTCCAGGTGACGGGTTCACCATTTGCTGAACGAGGTGTTTAATTTACTTTGTATGTTATCTGTGGGCAACATCCAGAATGGTTTTTGCGAGATTTGTTTGCATAAAGATGTACTGCATAATACTGTCCCTGGGGCACTCCAGTTATCGGTTGCCTGAAGGTGAAATTTTATTAGCTAATAACCTGTTTGCATTTTAATTGCAGTCAAACCCAGCGCAGCCCTCATGTCTTCTACCGCCATGATTTAATTAACCAACTTCAACATAATCATGCCCTTGTTACCTTGGTGGCCGAAAATCTCTCATCCTACATGGATAGCATGAGGCAATACTCCAAAGGTAACAGAGTCCTTGTATGACCTTTCTATTCATTGGTTTTGTCCTAGACATGCTAATTATTTTCAGAGATAAAGGGAAAGATGGCTCGCCACACAGAATACGAGAGTAGTGCTATTTATTTTAGATTGGGGGGAAAAAGACTCTGGTGCTGAATACAGAGTTTTTTCATCAGGCCAGTTAAAGCTGTTGATGATGAATGTGAGATCTCATGAACATTGCTGAAAATAAAGTAAGACCAGGGTCAAGGCTTATGGAGATATCTCAGAGAATGTAATGTCTGCTACTAATTTCTCATTAACATATGGTGAGGAGTGGTGCTTGTTTTGAATGGGTTATAACTCGCTATGGTCAAAAGATACAAACATATATAATCCAATAAACTTTATACCAGCTATTGGTTTGGGAATGACAGTATGTGTTTTGGGTTTTTTGTGTGTTTTTGTACTCAGTGAGTTTGTCTGAGTAGTAAGATTTACCAAAAATTAAGCTTTATTCACTAAAGCTTAAATTTAGAATAAGGAAGTAGTAAGTTTAGAATTACAACTGCGGCTGCACTGTCTAATGAAAGCCCAGCACCCATCATACAAAAAGGGCTGAGAGGGTCCTGCGTAATGTATGGGTATTGGAACTATTTTGCAGGATATGGGATTGCCCCTTCACAATGTACATCAATGGGCAATGTTCAGTCTTCCAGTTTGGTTAAGGAAGTTGTCAGGAGTCAGTCATACATTTGTATTGTTTTTACATTAAGCACCCTCGTTAGAGGATTGATCACAATTGTTTACTATATGATCATGCAGTTTAAGCATGTGTCTTACCTTATGTGCCTAGAATGTATTGCGTATACCATCTGCTAGATCTTTTACAGATCAAGGCCAATAAAGGTCTAGTACAAAAAATATGGCATCAGAAAAAATGTCTCCTTGATATGTCAACTGTTGACGTGGTCTTGTTGTGCATTTAAAAACAGAGAGCATCCTGAAAAGTATTTAATCTGCAAACTGACATTCGTATTTAGTGAGCTACACAAATACTTTTAAGTCTAAAATATTTGCGATTAAACAACGTTCTCCAAATACTATATTTTTGCTTGCAGAACACGGAGAATATGATCCACAGACTGTGAGACCAGGAAGTCGATACAGCCATGTTCAGGAAGTCCAGGAACGGCTAAACTTTCTGAGGTAGTATTTTAGTGCATTAAAATATGACATTTACCGAAGACAAGACTGAAGCATTATGCAGGATAAATACATTTCCAAATATGAGCTTTGCCGCACATCTAGGGTAGTTAAACATTATGAACAATTTTTTTTTAATTTTTGTTAAATTATTTTAATTACTGAAGCTTCAAAAATTTTATGACAACTGTAGTGAGAAAATGTTTCTTTAAATTTCTTTAATCACTAATAACATTCCACTAAAATGTAAATGAAAGGATATAAGAAATTTTTATGTCCCCCCCCCATAACATGCTGGACACATCCATGTTGCATAAAATATTGGTCAGATCTGACTAAAGACGTGCTTCTTGGTATGGGACGGTTCACGCATGCACAGTATGCCCACTACGCGTGTCTTCCCCCCATGTCACTGATTCTGTTTTTATATAAAAATAGGCATTGTGTAAGTTTGTGTATTTACGATGCTTGTTTCTGTGCGGCGATGATGGCTGCCTCTGCCAGTCATAGCAGCCTTTCTTTTTACCATCTTTGGCTGTTGTAGCAGTGTGTTTATCGACATTTAGATCTTTTCTGATTTACTAAATGATTTAAATAGTTAAGTGCCGTTGCTTAGATATCAATGTCTTGCGTATATGGTTTTCCACTGTTTAAGGTTAATAGTCCTCCATACACAGTCTGCTGGTAAATGTTTCTCTTGTTTTATATGTACTTGTATGCAGGTTTTTATTAAAAGATGGCCAGCTTTGGCTTTGTGCCCCGCAGGCAAAGCAAATATGGAAGTGTTTGGCTGAAAACGCAGTCTACCTTTGTGACCGTGAGGCCTGTTTCAAGTGGTACTCCAAACTCATGGGAGACGAACCGGACTTGGACCCAGACATTAACAAAGACTTTTTCGAAAACAATGTTTTGCAGCTAGATCCGTCCCTCTTAACAGAGAATGGCATGAAATGTTTTGAACGATTTTTTAAAGCTGTGAACTGTCGAGAAGGAAAGCTCGTAGCAAAACGACGTGCTTACATGATGGATGATCTAGAGCTCATTGGACTTGATTACCTCTGGAGGGTGAGCATTGTCCTTTCTTTTGGTCCATGGGTTGTATATCTCTACATGTTTCATAGATTTGTTAAAATATTCTAGTATTTGTACCACAGTTTAAAGTTTTTTATTCTGCAATGTATAGTGTAATTATTTTCATCATTCTAAAGTAACATAAAAACAGCACAGACATCCTATTGCTATAGTTGATAAACACATGATTAATTTAATGTGAAATTGCCTTTTTGTCTTGGCGTATATTAACATTGTTTGCTCAGAATCTGTCATGTCCCACTTATCTTGAACTTGATTTTTCTTCTGGAAACTTCTATAGCCTGTGGCTTATACGTTTAAACGGCTTTCTTTGTTTAGAGTAGAGTATGTTGAAGTTAAAGCTTCTACTTTTGTATTTTTGTCTTTTTATATTTTTATCCCTGTAACAAATGTACTTCCACTTTTAAGGTTTTATAATAAGTTTACTTATAATAACTTTCCACTGCTTAAAAAAATTGTTCAGCTATTTATTTTTCCTTAAAGTAACATTCAGTATTTGTACTCGTGAGAGAATCTTTAACCCCTTCATTCCCAGGAGTTTTTGGTACCTCATTTGCGATTTTTGTTGTATGTCGGTTCAGCGATTTATTCTCCTTTCCTGCGAATAGTGTACCCCATGTAAACTATATAGTTTTTTTTTTTGTTTTTTTTTCAAGGAAAGATAGAGCTTTCTTTTGATACCATAGTTAGATGATTAGCTGAAAATTTAGGATGAGAAATTTAGTAAAAACTAGTGAAAATTAGAAAAAAAAATTATATTTTTTTTTCCCCTCTCAATCCTCACAAAATTAGGTAAAGTGATGGAAAATCCCCTCCAAGGATTTCCCAGCACTTATAAGGTGTACATTATTAGTAGAATTTTTACGTTACGTATGATGGGATTGCAACTCTAATTTTAAACCAAAAATACCTAAAAAAAAAAAAAAAAAAAAAAGTATATTTCTGTAACGCAGACAACCCAGACTATTGTATCAGCTGCATGAACAATGCCCAAATACCCCGATTTGGCCAAAAATCACTGTCAAAGGTGGCCTCAAATTATTTCCTGAACTTTTTTCCGCCAACACTTCTGTGTTTAGATTTGTTGCACAGGGTATGTGTTACGGCAGAGAAACCCGGCCAAACTTGTTTAGCTGCATCTCCTGATTATGGAGATACCCCACATCCTTAGTTTTTTTTTTTTTTTTTTCTTTTCTTTCTAGAGAGCCAGATCCATCCCATACATATAGTACCCTTTAGGGTGGTATTTTTTATACTTATGGCTTAACAGGTTTGGGGGTTGTGAACGGGGGCAGGAGGGGTTATACTTTTGTGTTAGGGCAATGGGATGTAACTTTTTTTTGTGCGGTGTGGTTAGAGGTCCTCCTAGGGACCTCTTGAACATGTTGTTAATGCCAGTGATGTCACAATGGCATCACTTAGCGAACTTTATTGTTTTTTGTTTTTTTTAAATCATTTCAACATGGCTTCTCACTCTTCTCCCTGCGATTTCCCCCTGCGCCGATCACACTGTGATCCCTATGCAAGTCCCCACAGCATAGAGATCATATTGTCCGTGATCTGTGCCTCATCGGAGTGATTGGATATCCCAGCAGGGTCTGTACAAACCCTGCAAAGCATATCCTGTCCTCCGATGACCTTACGGGTGAGGTCAGCCGTGACCCCAGCAAATCCCCTGCAATAAATGCATTCAGCTAGATACATCTCCCTGCATGTGAACTAATCTCTTCCCATCTGATCCAGCACTTTAATACACAGTCTTCTATGGTGGAAGTGTCAAGGAGATTAGGCTGTCTCTTTAACCGATTCAATCTGGATAATTTAACTTTTAAGTATCCCCCCTACACCAACATGGAGACCAATGTATCTGCTTACGTCTCTTCTCAAATTATATGTAGCAGTGACCAGGATTTGTATATTGTCTTGGTCACCGCTTAGACTCTATGCCAACTTTGCAACAGACATTAAATTCCTGTTTTATATTTTTGATAGGTTGTGATTCAAGGCAGTGATGACATTGCAACTCGAGCAATAGACCTTCTGAAGGAAATATACACCAATCTTGGGCCAAGGTTGCAAGTCAACCAGGTAACCTAATACTATAATTTCGTGTTCGTTCAGGACTTTGTCTTTCATAAATATGGTTTGTTGTACATACTTCTATACTACTACTACTGAGACAGTAAAAAGTGGTATGCCTTTACACCTAGGCAAGCAGGTGATATAGGTACCTTTTGATGTTTTTTGTACTTTATTTACATTTTATAGAGTTAGTACAGAAATTTATTCCAGCATTTTATGTGTAGTGAATTCTCATTACTTGGTGTCCATTGCGAAATGATTTCTTATCTTTAGTCAACATATTAATAACATTTTATGCCATGTTTAGTAGAATTCTCCACTTATTGTTTCACATGCTCATGTCGTGTTTCTTTTGTAGGTGGAGATTCATGAGGACTTCATTCAGTCTTGCTTTGATCGTTTGAAGGCTTCATATGACACATTGTGTGTACTGGATGGAGACAAAGACAGTATTAATTGTGCAAGACAAGAAGCAATCCGAATGGTCCGGGTCCTGACTGTCCTGAAGGAATACATCAATGAATGTGACAGTGACTACCACGAGGAGCGGACAATTCTTCCAATGTCAAGGTTTGCCCGTTATGGTCTACAAATGATAAAAACTAATCCAGCTTCCATAGACAATATAACCATACACAATCGCTTGTTGAGTTGTACTTCAAGCTTAGTTTTCAATACAGATAGGTTCTATTTATCTTTGTTTTCTTGTGTGTATGGATATGTCAGATGGCTCTCTTTTATGTGTTTAGGGCTTTCCGTGGCAAACACTTAACACTGGTGGTCCGATTTCCAAATCAAGGCCGGCAAGTAGAGGATCTGGATATATGGTCTCACACAAATGACACAATAGGTTCTGTTCGTCGTTGCATTCTTAATCGGATTAAAGCCAATAGTGCACATACAAAAGTAGAGCTGTTTATTGGTGGAGAACTGGTAGATCCCTCTGAAGACAGAAAATTGATTGGCCAATTAAATCTAAAAGATAAAACTGTAAGTGTTCGGTTTTTCAGACAATTTTGTACTTTGCTGTGCTCTACAGTCCCATTGGTGGTTCAATGATTATTCCATTTGGTGTTTTTCTTTTCCAGCTTATTACAGCTAAGCTTACACAGATAAGTTCAAATATGCCTTCAAGCCCTGATAGCTCTTCTGACTCCTCTACTGGCTCTCCTGGAAATCATGGGAATCACTATAGCGACGGCCCCAACCCAGAGGTGGAAAGTTGCCTGCCTGGAGTGGTTTGTAGATTCATTATCTTTAAATACTTAAAGCTGTAACAAAACAGTTGCATTTATTAAGTTTGATATTGTCTCTTTTCCCCGCAGATAATGTCCTTGCATCACAGATATATATCTTTTCTCTGGCAAGTTGCAGACTTGGGCAGTAGCTTAAGTATGCCACCACTTCGAGATGGTGCACGAGTGCTGATGAAGCTGATGCCTCCAGGTAAGCACATGTTAAATACCCAATAGTTATTACAAGGTCTTCAAGAAGAGTCCTCACAAAATGTTTTATTAAGAATAGTTGTCCGTAGAAAACCATCAGAAGACTTTACATTGTTGAAATACAGGAGAAAATACTTTCTGCCTATACAGTAGATGCACTGCTTTCTCTGTCCGTTTTTTAAACAATTTATAGCTACTGGTTGATTTGTCAATCAGAGCTGTGTACATTTTTAACTGCTCTAGAGCACCATGGTACAATACAAATGTGTGGAGGCCCTTTAAAGATGGGCTGTTCTACGGGCAGGACTTTTGGGAAGGATGTGTTCTGTATTGTATACTCCTTAGCTGAAAAGGCGAACATAATGTTTTGTCGAATTAAAATGTGCAATGTTTTTCTTTGTACACCTGACTCCTTAAGTGATGAATACACTGCTTTATTCCAGACAACACCATTGTCGAAAAACTAAGAGCAATATGTTTAGATCATGCAAAACTTGGTGAAACCAGTCTCAGTTCATCGTTGGACTCCCTTTTCTTTGGTCCTTCTGCTTCTCAAGTTCTCTATTTAACAGAGGTTAGTGATTGAAAATATAATTTCTGTATTGACAATATTCTTTGTTTTTAACAGTTACTCCTTGAAAATATATTAAGGAATTAATTAACACCAATTTCCACTGTAATGCAATATATGTACATGCATAACAATGCATAACAACAGACTTTTTATCCTTGAGTGCTTAATCAGACATAGTAGGTACAAACTTAGATGTGTTGCCAACCATAAAGTGCATAAGGTAGTCAGGATTTTTTTTTTGACCAGTAATGTATGTGATCAAATAGCATCAGTAATATATTTTGCTACATTTTACATTTCAACTTACTATTTATTTTGTTTTTATTTTTTAATTTTTTTTAGGTAGTGTATGCTTTGTTAATGCCTGCCAACGCACCACTTGGTGAGGATGCAAGTGGTTTCCAGTACAACTTTTTGAAAAGTGGTGGATTGCCACTCGTTTTGAGCATGTTGACTCGGAACAACTTCTTGCCAAATGCTGACATGGAAACAAGGAGGAGCGCTTACCTTAATGCTCTGAAGGTCGCCAAACTGCTGCTTACAGCGATTGGCTACGGCCATGTCCGTGCTGTTGCTGAAGCTTGCCAGCCTGTCGTTGAAGGCACAAATCCTGTCTCTCCAGTAAGTTACACGGATTACACTATTTTTAGAAATATTTTAAGAAATACACTATGCAATCAAATATGGGCACCGTGGCTTCCATCATAGTGTGTTGTCCAGTGTCCTCTACACTCTTTCAAATAAAGAATGCTTTAACAAAATCCTTCAAAACCCTAGAAAGTGTGTAGATTTGATTGGGAACCTTTCCTGATATAAAAACTTTTCATACAATTGTGTTAATGCAGTGGATTATGATAGTCTTAAAACATGATTGATTCATTATTTTTACTCACAACCCATTCTTGAAAAAAATTGTCTAAACCCAACTAAGTTTCTTGACTTAACACCTTACTCGGCATCTTTAACCTGGATTCCGTTCTCAACATTCCCCTAACAGTTTCTCTCAATATCAATGGTGCAATCATCTCTCCATCCCCTTACGCTCGCTGCCTTGGTGTCATCCTTTACTCAAACTGAATGTGGGAAGTGAACAATGTCAGTCTCAAAAAAAGAAAAAAAAAGAACCCAAAAAACACCGCCTTCATCTTAAAAACATTTCTCGCATATGTCCCTTTGTAACACAAGATGCCACTAAGGCCTTTCATGTCCTCATTACCTTTCGCCGCAATTATTGTAAATCTGTCTAAGCTGGTCTCCATTTGTACCATCTCGCCCCTCTACAATCCACAATGGATGATGCTGCCAGACTTATCTTCCTCTCCCCTCTGTCAGTGTCTTCACTGGCTGCCTGTGTGCTTCAGGATTCTTTACAAACGCTTGACTCTTTCAAAGCGCATCATAGTGGTTCCCCTATTTACATCTCCTCACTCATTTCTAAATACACTAACTGGTCTCTCCGCTCCTGATTTATTTTTTTTAGCTCTTGTACACGCTTCCAAGACTTCTCAAGGACGTCCTCTGCCTATATTTCTTTCCCCTTGCGTTCGTGCTTCAAGAAATCGTTCAAGACCCACCTTTTTTTAAGGACGCCTACGTACTTACGCCTTAACACCCCCATGTTCCTTGAGCTTTCCTACTCCCATTTATGTAAATACCTCTCGTATAACACTCTAACTCCCTATAGATTGTAAGCTCGCCCTGTTATTGTATGTCATCATGTTGCATTATACTAATAATGTCTACCCTTTGTACAGCGCTGCAGAATCTGATGGCGCTATATAAAATAATACTACCCTGTAATACCCTAACTTCACAAAATGCTTCTGCCGGCTTAATTCTCATTTGTAATGTAATCTTCTAGATCTTCACTTTTATACAGGACAACTGTTGATCTTGTCTAAGCTTTTTGGAATTCTGTCATGTCTTGTTTTTCTCGCTGCTGTTTTATTGGGGTTTATTCATTAAAGTTAACTTGTATCAACTCCCTCACTTGCTTATGTTGGTGCTATTCGTTTTAAATTGAGCCAACTCTGGAAAGTTTCTTTGGCAAAAAGAGCTGATCCTGTATAATGCCGAATTCTGTTGGTAAGGGGACTGAAGTGCCCGCGCTACACATTATACTTGGCTCAAAGTCTTTCCTTTGCGTGTGCGCTTAAAGAGCAGCAGAGCTAACTGAATTCAAGAATGATATAAGCATGTGTACAGGTGGCCTGCTTGTGCTTGTTACACGCATTGTGCCCATCTGCTGTCCTTTTTCTTTGTGTAGGCTATCCACGATCAAGCCGTGGTGCTGCAGAATGCCCTACAGAACATTCCAAACCCAACATCCGAATGTATGCTGAGAAATGTAGCAATACGCCTTGCGCAGCAAATATCTGATGAGGTCATTTTTTCTTTTGTCTTTAGAAACACTCTGGATGCATGTTTTTGTGACGTAGATGAAGAAAGTTTTTACATTTCTCTCTTGTCTTCCATTTTAGGCATCCAAGTACATCCCTGATATATGTGTCATTAGAGCAATACAAAAGATAATCTGGGCCTCTGGCTGTGGATCTGTTCAGTTGGTGTTCTCTGCCAATGAGGAAATAAGTAAAATCTATGAAAAGGTAAATGGGTTTTTAAACCGCGTCTCTTGCATTTATTATGTGTATGGATAAGCAAATGTTTCCCTTCTCAATACGTTTATTATTCCATTCTGTATTTGATAGAAACTTGAAAATGTTTGTGGCTTTTGGTTGACCTACTTCCCTTAAAGCCATCTTTAAAAACCTACAATCAGAGTTGTACATTTTTGGAGCCAAACTGTTGTCTGAACAGGAAAAATGTGTGATTGTTCCATAATGACAGGTTTCTCTGAAACAATTAGCATTTTAACAAAACAATGTTGAAGTGCGTTGCCTTTAGGGTACATTGCATTATACTTAGAGTGCCAGCACATTCTATAGCGCATTTACAATAGGGGGACAGTACAAATTAACAATAATACTGGCATAGCGGCAGAGAATGAGTAGGGGGCTCCCGCAAGATTACAATTTAATGAAGCCCGCTGCTCCCTTTTAAAGCTCACATTCAAATTTTCTATTGCAAAACATATTTAAACTGTAATCCACTGTTAAGGAACAGATATGCTACATAAAAAAATAACTAAAATAAAACTGAAATTTATAGTGTATATATGTGCGTGTGTATATATATATATGTGTGTGTGTGTGTGTGTATATATATATATATATATGTATATGTATATGTATGTATATATATATGTATATATATATATATATATATATATATATATATATATATATATATATATATATATATATATATATATATATATATAAACAAATATATATGTAGTTTAAATCCCCAATTAACTGAAGTTACTGAAGTATGGTAACATAGAATTTTATCTCAATTTTTTGCAAAACAATGGGTTTAGATGGGATTTAGCAGTGCCCCAGATTATATGCAAGTAAATTAACTGTTTGATCCAAACTTTTTTAGACCAATGCTGGAAACGAGCCTGACCCAGAAGATGAACAGGTGTGCTGTGAAGCTCTGGAAGCAATGACTCTCTGTTTTGCTTTAATCCCAACTGCGCTGGAAACCCTCAGTAAAGAGAAAGCCTGGCAGACTTTCATCATTGACTTGCTGTTACACTGTCAGAGCAAGTGAGTTTGATTAATTATACAGTCTGCCAGTAAAACGCCTTCTTAAATGTAAAATTTGTCAGTGTCTTTCTTGCTTGACTTTAATCATTAAACCCTGTGAACAGATATCTGTTTTTTGATGGCATGCAGCACTGTAAAGATCATACTAATAAGACCCGAGTGACCTCCGGAGGTGCTGTTTCATATAATGCATATATGGTCTTGGAGTGCCTTGCCATTGTGTGACACTGCAATATTTTGTTACTACACTACAACACTATTATAGATTTATAATACTTGTTGATGGGAAAAGATAACGTTCTAAATCATTAGATTGTTCACCGTAGTATTTTCTTGATACCATTTCCAGTCCTGATGGTCTCCTTTTTTTCAGGCTTGTACGACAAATGGCACAAGAACAATTTTTCCTCATGGCTACAAGATGCTGCATGGGACACAGGCCATTGATCTTCTTCATTACTCTGCTGTTTACAGTACTTGGGGTAACAAATGTGATGTATTTAAATATTTAGGAAGTTTACCATATTAGTGATCAGAATGGTACTGGGGATTACCCAGATGTGATAGAGGGTATGTTTAATGGTTTGGCTTAACCTCAAGACGTTTTGTTTCCCGGCTCCCTTGGTCAAGAGCATGCCAAGATTAAGTATCATTTGATATACTGTATGTGCATCATATTGGACTCATGCCCAATATTACCAAGGAGACTCTAACTAGAGTGAGTCATGGAAACAAATTAAAATATAGAAGGATGCTTGAGCTCAGTCTATACTGTTTTGTTTTTTTTTTGTTTTTTTATATGCATTTTCTACGGGCTGCTGGATAAGTAGTCATGTTACGAAGTGCCTTATAGGCCAGATTGAAATGCCATGTTATGCTCTTTGGCATTTGGGTATTCTTGAAGGGGCAGTTGTGTTATAGTGTTGACATGTGTTCTTGGTTATAAACTGCTGCATAACCTAATTTTTATTTTTATATGTATATCAGAGCACTGCCAGAGAACGGGCAAAACATGCAGGAGATTATTTCACCTTGTTGAGACACCTACTGAATTATGCCTACAACAGCAATATTAACATCCCCAATGCTGAGGTTCTGCTTAACAATGAGATCGACTGGCTGAAGAGGATAAGAGTAAGTAATGTGCTTATGTCTGAAACTGGTGTTTTTTGAATTGTAATGGTTTGAAGTTCCAGTACTATGGCACTTGTGATTTTTTTGTTCCTGTAGTCATCAGGCCTTCTGAAATCTCTAAATGCATTAGTGTATAGTGTCATATAAGTAAATCGATGTATACGTATTGGTACTTGTTTTAAGTAGGAATCATACAATTTCTGCGTTAGTTAAAGTAGAAGGTACGTGTTAAAGCACGTAAGCAAGATGTTAATTGAGCTCTAGCGTGTTAGGTGCAGGAGCACCTTCACATTACCTGTACTTGGTGTTCTGTGTTTATCCAGAAATGTCTTGTCAATTGCATTTTATATCATAACGTGACTTGCCCAGTGATGATAGTCATCCTTGCTCAGTTTTCAATGACTGAAACAACAGCCATCTCCTAATGTGCTGTGTGAGCACTGATTAGGAGCTGAGGGCATTTCACGATTATATAAATAAGTAAATTGCATGAGCCAGATTCGCCTTCTGCCTTCTTACTACCCTTGAAACAGAGAAAGCTATGTAAAATGTCATCCAAAGCAGCTGCTTAGCTCTTCTTGTATGATTTCAGGATGATGTGAAGAGAACAGGGGAAACCGGTATCGAGGAGACCATTCTAGAAGGCCACCTTGGAGTGACAAAAGAATTGCTGGCATTCCAAACGCCGGAAAAGAAGTACCACATCGGCTGCGAGAAAGGAGGGGCTAACCTTATTAAGGTTTGTTTCACTTATGAGTGCTCTTAGGTAACCTGCTGCAGCTCATGCAAAGCAGCACAGTCTCACTTTTTCTTTTAATAACCTTCTATCCCAAAACAGCTTTTTTTTTTTTTTTTTTTTTTAATATATAAATTAACATTTATCCCTATATTCTATAGGACACCTTTTTGTGTACTTTTAAGATTCCACTATTAACTCTACAATCTTTCCTTTGAAATATTTTGTTGGAAAATATGATAACTCTACCTTGTGCAAACCATCTATCCTTCTTCTTGGAACTATTTGAAGATGTTTTCTGTGTACCGATAAAGATGCATTTGTGTGTTGGGTTCTTCTCTTTTGTTTAGGAACTGATTGACGACTTTATATTTCCTGCTTCCAATGTGTATTTGCAATACATGAAATCTGGAGAACTGCCAGCAGAGCAAGCTATTCCAGTCTGTAGCTCACCAGCTACAATAAATGCCGGATTTGAGTTGCTGGTGGCATTAGCAGTGGGATGTGTCCGGAATCTGAAACAGATCGTTGACACGTTAAATGACATGTACTACACAGGTATCACATCTTGTTAGCAATTGTTATTCTAATTTTGTGTTAATTTAAACTAATCATGACACTATACAGAAACCTACAGAATACTGGAAATAAACCTGTACTATAGCAATTTAAAAACTCCACCCAGGGCCGTTTCTGGTGATACTGGATTGAAAACTAAAACCATGAGATTTTTTTGCTTTTATATCGAGCGACATGTGTTGATACCAATGAAATTCAGTGGTGGTTTATGGGATTTGAAGGAAAATTCACATTTCCTTTTGAAGGCCACGTGTCATATTAGAACTGGAAAAGCCTAATTCAGAACATTAAAGAAAATAGTGCACTGATAATTTTCAGTGCTAGATTATATCATGGTTTTGAATTCTCAACTCAATGTTTATTACTTTAATTGTTTTGATTTATTATTCCAAGGCTCTGGTCATTCCTCTGTTTCTTAGGTTGTGAAGCACTAACAGAATGGGAATACCTTCCTCCGGTGGGACCAAGACCTCCCAAAGGGTTTGTTGGGCTGAAAAATGCCGGGGCTACATGCTACATGAATTCTGTGATACAGCAGCTGTACATGATCCCTGCCATCCGAAATGGGATTCTTGCTATTGAAGGCACTGGTAGTGATGTTGATGATGACATGTCTGGAGACGAAAAGCAGGACAATGAGGTAATTTGGGTATTGGTGAACCTGCTTCTGCATATTATTCTTCATATGTTTTAAATTGTTGTAGATTTTTGT